>NW_028239043.1:0-40671 GCF_036417535.1 Chlamydotis macqueenii
AACGTGAAAAGGGTCAGCAAGGAAAGCTCTTGCTAACAGCCCAGAAGCATTGCGACGCTTCTCTGGATGATTTGCCCACCAACACTTCACATCAGCTCAAGCCGGCTGCCCGGAGGAAAAGAGGCTAGGAAAGATCGTAGCAGGCACGGTTGTTGCTGCACGAGAAGTGCCTGCTCCGGAGGCTTCTTGCGAGCAGCGCTAAAAGCACGCGAACATCGCGTTTCTGTGCTTTCCTGAACAGCTTGCGCTGGGACAGTTACAGCCGTGTTTTGCAAGCTGTCCGGGGTTCTGAGGCACTAAAAGTGCGGATGTGTGGCGACTGTGCAAGACGAGAACCGGCTGCTCTGAAAGCCCTTCCTGCTCGTCACGTACGCTTTCTAGCAGCTCTACGGACACACACGCGTCAGCCTCTTCACTGTCCTACACAGCTAGCACGCTGGCAGTTACCGTCAACTTGGAAGCAGCCGCGCAGAAGGCACTCGCCCTGCAACCGGCGAACAGCGCACATTCGCGGCTACACGCGAGCTGGCCGCACTCGGAGCTTTCGCGGCTCTTCTCTCGCTCTTTCCCGCAGAGCTCCGGCGATGCACAACTCGAACCGCGAAAGCCGCAATGAGCTTTGTGCAAGCTGCGCAGAAGAAACAAGGCACTAAACCGGCAAATGTCCAGCTAATCTCCAACGTGAAAAGGGTCAGCAAGGAAAGCTCTTGCTAACAGCCCAGAAGCATTGCGACGCTTCTCTGGATGATTTGCCCACCAACACTTCACATCAGCTCAAGCCGGCTGCCCGGAGGAAAAGAGGCTAGGAAAGATCGTAGCAGGCACGGTTGTTGCTGCACGAGAAGTGCCTGCTCCGGAGGCTTCTTGCGAGCAGCGCTAAAAGCACGCGAACATCGCGTTTCTGTGCTTTCCTGAACAGCTTGCGCTGGGACAGTTACAGCCGTGTTTTGCAAGCTGTCCGGGGTTCTGAGGCACTAAAAGTGCGGATGTGTGGCGACTGTGCAAGACGAGAACCGGCTGCTCTGAAAGCCCTTCCTGCTCGTCACGTACGCTTTCTAGCAGCTCTACGGACACACACGCGTCAGCCTCTTCACTGTCCTACACAGCTAGCACGCTGGCAGTTACCGTCAACTTGGAAGCAGCCGCGCAGAAGGCACTCGCCCTGCAACCGGCGAACAGCGCACATTCGCGGCTACACGCGAGCTGGCCGCACTCGGAGCTTTCGCGGCTCTTCTCTCGCTCTTTCCCGCAGAGCTCCGGCGATGCACAACTCGAACCGCGAAAGCCGCAATGAGCTTTGTGCAAGCTGCGCAGAAGAAACAAGGCACTAAACCGGCAAATGTCCAGCTAATCTCCAACGTGAAAAGGGTCAGCAAGGAAAGCTCTTGCTAACAGCCCAGAAGCATTGCGACGCTTCTCTGGATGATTTGCCCACCAACACTTCACATCAGCTCAAGCCGGCTGCCCGGAGGAAAAGAGGCTAGGAAAGATCGTAGCAGGCACGGTTGTTGCTGCACGAGAAGTGCCTGCTCCGGAGGCTTCTTGCGAGCAGCGCTAAAAGCACGCGAACATCGCGTTTCTGTGCTTTCCTGAACAGCTTGCGCTGGGACAGTTACAGCCGTGTTTTGCAAGCTGTCCGGGGTTCTGAGGCACTAAAAGTGCGGATGTGTGGCGACTGTGCAAGACGAGAACCGGCTGCTCTGAAAGCCCTTCCTGCTCGTCACGTACGCTTTCTAGCAGCTCTACGGACACACACGCGTCAGCCTCTTCACTGTCCTACACAGCTAGCACGCTGGCAGTTACCGTCAACTTGGAAGCAGCCGCGCAGAAGGCAGTCGCCCTGCAACCGGCGAACAGCGCACATTCGCGGCTACACGCGAGCTGGCCGCACTCGGAGCTTTCGCGGCTCTTCTCTCGCTCTTTCCCGCAGAGCTCCGGCGATGCACAACTCGAACCGCGAAAGCCGCAATGAGCTTTGTGCAAGCTGCGCAGAAGAAACAAGGCACTAAACCGGCAAATGTCCAGCTAATCTCCAACGTGAAAAGGCTCAGCAAGGAAAGCTCTTGCTAACAGCCCAGAAGCATTGCGACGCTTCTCTGGATGATTTGCCCACCAACACTTCACATCAGCTCAAGCCGGCTGCCCGGAGGAAAAGAGGCTAGGAAAGATCGTAGCAGGCACGGTTGTTGCTGCACGAGAAGTGCCTGCTCCGGAGGCTTCTTGCGAGCAGCGCTAAAAGCACGCGAACATCGCGTTTCTGTGCTTTCCTGAACAGCTTGCGCTGGGACAGTTACAGCCGTGTTTTGCAAGCTGTCCGGGGTTCTGAGGCACTAAAAGTGCGGATGTGTGGCGACTGTGCAAGACGAGAACCGGCTGCTCTGAAAGCCCTTCCTGCTCGTCACGTACGCTTTCTAGCAGCTCTACGGACACACACGCGTCAGCCTCTTCACTGTCCTACACAGCTAGCACGCTGGCAGTTACCGTCAACTTGGAAGCAGCCGCGCAGAAGGCACTCGCCCTGCAACCGGCGAACAGCGCACATTCGCGGCTACACGCGAGCTGGCCGCACTCGGAGCTTTCGCGGCTCTTCTCTCGCTCTTTCCCGCAGAGCTCCGGCGATGCACAACTCGAACCGCGAAAGCCGCAATGAGCTTTGTGCAAGCTGCGCAGAAGAAACAAGGCACTAAACCGGCAAATGTCCAGCTAATCTCCAACGTGAAAAGGGTCAGCAAGGAAAGCTCTTGCTAACAGCCCAGAAGCATTGCGACGCTTCTCTGGATGATTTGCCCACCAACACTTCACATCAGCTCAAGCCGGCTGCCCGGAGGAAAAGAGGCTAGGAAAGATCGTAGCAGGCACGGTTGTTGCTGCACGAGAAGTGCCTGCTCCGGAGGCTTCTTGCGAGCAGCGCTAAAAGCACGCGAACATCGCGTTTCTGTGCTTTCCTGAACAGCTTGCGCTGGGACAGTTACAGCCGTGTTTTGCAAGCTGTCCGGGGTTCTGAGGCACTAAAAGTGCGGATGTGTGGCGACTGTGCAAGACGAGAACCGGCTGCTCTGAAAGCCCTTCCTGCTCGTCACGTACGCTTTCTAGCAGCTCTACGGACACACACGCGTCAGCCTCTTCACTGTCCTACACAGCTAGCACGCTGGCAGTTACCGTCAACTTGGAAGCAGCCGCGCAGAAGGCAGTCGCCCTGCAACCGGCGAACAGCGCACATTCGCGGCTACACGCGAGCTGGCCGCACTCGGAGCTTTCGCGGCTCTTCTCTCGCTCTTTCCCGCAGAGCTCCGGCGATGCACAACTCGAACCGCGAAAGCCGCAATGAGCTTTGTGCAAGCTGCGCAGAAGAAACAAGGCACTAAACCGGCAAATGTCCAGCTAATCTCCAACGTGAAAAGGCTCAGCAAGGAAAGCTCTTGCTAACAGCCCAGAAGCATTGCGACGCTTCTCTGGATGATTTGCCCACCAACACTTCACATCAGCTCAAGCCGGCTGCCCGGAGGAAAAGAGGCTAGGAAAGATCGTAGCAGGCACGGTTGTTGCTGCACGAGAAGTGCCTGCTCCGGAGGCTTCTTGCGAGCAGCGCTAAAAGCACGCGAACATCGCGTTTCTGTGCTTTCCTGAACAGCTTGCGCTGGGACAGTTACAGCCGTGTTTTGCAAGCTGTCCGGGGTTCTGAGGCACTAAAAGTGCGGATGTGTGGCGACTGTGCAAGACGAGAACCGGCTGCTCTGAAAGCCCTTCCTGCTCGTCACGTACGCTTTCTAGCAGCTCTACGGACACACACGCGTCAGCCTCTTCACTGTCCTACACAGCTAGCACGCTGGCAGTTACCGTCAACTTGGAAGCAGCCGCGCAGAAGGCAGTCGCCCTGCAACCGGCGAACAGCGCACATTCGCGGCTACACGCGAGCTGGCCGCACTCGGAGCTTTCGCGGCTCTTCTCTCGCTCTTTCCCGCAGAGCTCCGGCGATGCACAACTCGAACCGCGAAAGCCGCAATGAGCTTTGTGCAAGCTGCGCAGAAGAAACAAGGCACTAAACCGGCAAATGTCCAGCTAATCTCCAACGTGAAAAGGGTCAGCAAGGAAAGCTCTTGCTAACAGCCCAGAAGCATTGCGACGCTTCTCTGGATGATTTGCCCACCAACACTTCACATCAGCTCAAGCCGGCTGCCCGGAGGAAAAGAGGCTAGGAAAGATCGTAGCAGGCACGGTTGTTGCTGCACGAGAAGTGCCTGCTCCGGAGGCTTCTTGCGAGCAGCGCTAAAAGCACGCGAACATCGCGTTTCTGTGCTTTCCTGAACAGCTTGCGCTGGGACAGTTACAGCCGTGTTTTGCAAGCTGTCCGGGGTTCTGAGGCACTAAAAGTGCGGATGTGTGGCGACTGTGCAAGACGAGAACCGGCTGCTCTGAAAGCCCTTCCTGCTCGTCACGTACGCTTTCTAGCAGCTCTACGGACACACACGCGTCAGCCTCTTCACTGTCCTACACAGCTAGCACGCTGGCAGTTACCGTCAACTTGGAAGCAGCCGCGCAGAAGGCAGTCGCCCTGCAACCGGCGAACAGCGCACATTCGCGGCTACACGCGAGCTGGCCGCACTCGGAGCTTTCGCGGCTCTTCTCTCGCTCTTTCCCGCAGAGCTCCGGCGATGCACAACTCGAACCGCGAAAGCCGCAATGAGCTTTGTGCAAGCTGCGCAGAAGAAACAAGGCACTAAACCGGCAAATGTCCAGCTAATCTCCAACGTGAAAAGGCTCAGCAAGGAAAGCTCTTGCTAACAGCCCAGAAGCATTGCGACGCTTCTCTGGATGATTTGCCCACCAACACTTCACATCAGCTCAAGCCGGCTGCCCGGAGGAAAAGAGGCTAGGAAAGATCGTAGCAGGCACGGTTGTTGCTGCACGAGAAGTGCCTGCTCCGGAGGCTTCTTGCGAGCAGCGCTAAAAGCACGCGAACATCGCGTTTCTGTGCTTTCCTGAACAGCTTGCGCTGGGACAGTTACAGCCGTGTTTTGCAAGCTGTCCGGGGTTCTGAGGCACTAAAAGTGCGGATGTGTGGCGACTGTGCAAGACGAGAACCGGCTGCTCTGAAAGCCCTTCCTGCTCGTCACGTACGCTTTCTAGCAGCTCTACGGACACACACGCGTCAGCCTCTTCACTGTCCTACACAGCTAGCACGCTGGCAGTTACCGTCAACTTGGAAGCAGCCGCGCAGAAGGCACTCGCCCTGCAACCGGCGAACAGCGCACATTCGCGGCTACACGCGAGCTGGCCGCACTCGGAGCTTTCGCGGCTCTTCTCTCGCTCTTTCCCGCAGAGCTCCGGCGATGCACAACTCGAACCGCGAAAGCCGCAATGAGCTTTGTGCAAGCTGCGCAGAAGAAACAAGGCACTAAACCGGCAAATGTCCAGCTAATCTCCAACGTGAAAAGGCTCAGCAAGGAAAGCTCTTGCTAACAGCCCAGAAGCATTGCGACGCTTCTCTGGATGATTTGCCCACCAACACTTCACATCAGCTCAAGCCGGCTGCCCGGAGGAAAAGAGGCTAGGAAAGATCGTAGCAGGCACGGTTGTTGCTGCACGAGAAGTGCCTGCTCCGGAGGCTTCTTGCGAGCAGCGCTAAAAGCACGCGAACATCGCGTTTCTGTGCTTTCCTGAACAGCTTGCGCTGGGACAGTTACAGCCGTGTTTTGCAAGCTGTCCGGGGTTCTGAGGCACTAAAAGTGCGGATGTGTGGCGACTGTGCAAGACGAGAACCGGCTGCTCTGAAAGCCCTTCCTGCTCGTCACGTACGCTTTCTAGCAGCTCTACGGACACACACGCGTCAGCCTCTTCACTGTCCTACACAGCTAGCACGCTGGCAGTTACCGTCAACTTGGAAGCAGCCGCGCAGAAGGCACTCGCCCTGCAACCGGCGAACAGCGCACATTCGCGGCTACACGCGAGCTGGCCGCACTCGGAGCTTTCGCGGCTCTTCTCTCGCTCTTTCCCGCAGAGCTCCGGCGATGCACAACTCGAACCGCGAAAGCCGCAATGAGCTTTGTGCAAGCTGCGCAGAAGAAACAAGGCACTAAACCGGCAAATGTCCAGCTAATCTCCAACGTGAAAAGGCTCAGCAAGGAAAGCTCTTGCTAACAGCCCAGAAGCATTGCGACGCTTCTCTGGATGATTTGCCCACCAACACTTCACATCAGCTCAAGCCGGCTGCCCGTAGGAAAAGAGGCTAGGAAAGATCGTAGCAGGCACGGTTGTTGCTGCACGAGAAGTGCCTGCTCCGGAGGCTTCTTGCGAGCAGCGCTAAAAGCACGCGAACATCGCGTTTCTGTGCTTTCCTGAACAGCTTGCGCTGGGACAGTTACAGCCGTGTTTTGCAAGCTGTCCGGGGTTCTGAGGCACTAAAAGTGCGGATGTGTGGCGACTGTGCAAGACGAGAACCGGCTGCTCTGAAAGCCCTTCCTGCTCGTCACGTACGCTTTCTAGCAGCTCTACGGACACACACGCGTCAGCCTCTTCACTGTCCTACACAGCTAGCACGCTGGCAGTTACCGTCAACTTGGAAGCAGCCGCGCAGAAGGCACTCGCCCTGCAACCGGCGAACAGCGCACATTCGCGGCTACACGCGAGCTGGCCGCACTCGGAGCTTTCGCGGCTCTTCTCTCGCTCTTTCCCGCAGAGCTCCGGCGATGCACAACTCGAACCGCGAAAGCCGCAATGAGCTTTGTGCAAGCTGCGCAGAAGAAACAAGGCACTAAACCGGCAAATGTCCAGCTAATCTCCAACGTGAAAAGGGTCAGCAAGGAAAGCTCTTGCTAACAGCCCAGAAGCATTGCGACGCTTCTCTGGATGATTTGCCCACCAACACTTCACATCAGCTCAAGCCGGCTGCCCGGAGGAAAAGAGGCTAGGAAAGATCGTAGCAGGCACGGTTGTTGCTGCACGAGAAGTGCCTGCTCCGGAGGCTTCTTGCGAGCAGCGCTAAAAGCACGCGAACATCGCGTTTCTGTGCTTTCCTGAACAGCTTGCGCTGGGACAGTTACAGCCGTGTTTTGCAAGCTGTCCGGGGTTCTGAGGCACTAAAAGTGCGGATGTGTGGCGACTGTGCAAGACGAGAACCGGCTGCTCTGAAAGCCCTTCCTGCTCGTCACGTACGCTTTCTAGCAGCTCTACGGACACACACGCGTCAGCCTCTTCACTGTCCTACACAGCTAGCACGCTGGCAGTTACCGTCAACTTGGAAGCAGCCGCGCAGAAGGCAGTCGCCCTGCAACCGGCGAACAGCGCACATTCGCGGCTACACGCGAGCTGGCCGCACTCGGAGCTTTCGCGGCTCTTCTCTCGCTCTTTCCCGCAGAGCTCCGGCGATGCACAACTCGAACCGCGAAAGCCGCAATGAGCTTTGTGCAAGCTGCGCAGAAGAAACAAGGCACTAAACCGGCAAATGTCCAGCTAATCTCCAACGTGAAAAGGGTCAGCAAGGAAAGCTCTTGCTAACAGCCCAGAAGCATTGCGACGCTTCTCTGGATGATTTGCCCACCAACACTTCACATCAGCTCAAGCCGGCTGCCCGGAGGAAAAGAGGCTAGGAAAGATCGTAGCAGGCACGGTTGTTGCTGCACGAGAAGTGCCTGCTCCGGAGGCTTCTTGCGAGCAGCGCTAAAAGCACGCGAACATCGCGTTTCTGTGCTTTCCTGAACAGCTTGCGCTGGGACAGTTACAGCCGTGTTTTGCAAGCTGTCCGGGGTTCTGAGGCACTAAAAGTGCGGATGTGTGGCGACTGTGCAAGACGAGAACCGGCTGCTCTGAAAGCCCTTCCTGCTCGTCACGTACGCTTTCTAGCAGCTCTACGGACACACACGCGTCAGCCTCTTCACTGTCCTACACAGCTAGCACGCTGGCAGTTACCGTCAACTTGGAAGCAGCCGCGCAGAAGGCACTCGCCCTGCAACCGGCGAACAGCGCACATTCGCGGCTACACGCGAGCTGGCCGCACTCGGAGCTTTCGCGGCTCTTCTCTCGCTCTTTCCCGCAGAGCTCCGGCGATGCACAACTCGAACCGCGAAAGCCGCAATGAGCTTTGTGCAAGCTGCGCAGAAGAAACAAGGCACTAAACCGGCAAATGTCCAGCTAATCTCCAACGTGAAAAGGCTCAGCAAGGAAAGCTCTTGCTAACAGCCCAGAAGCATTGCGACGCTTCTCTGGATGATTTGCCCACCAACACTTCACATCAGCTCAAGCCGGCTGCCCGGAGGAAAAGAGGCTAGGAAAGATCGTAGCAGGCACGGTTGTTGCTGCACGAGAAGTGCCTGCTCCGGAGGCTTCTTGCGAGCAGCGCTAAAAGCACGCGAACATCGCGTTTCTGTGCTTTCCTGAACAGCTTGCGCTGGGACAGTTACAGCCGTGTTTTGCAAGCTGTCCGGGGTTCTGAGGCACTAAAAGTGCGGATGTGTGGCGACTGTGCAAGACGAGAACCGGCTGCTCTGAAAGCCCTTCCTGCTCGTCACGTACGCTTTCTAGCAGCTCTACGGACACACACGCGTCAGCCTCTTCACTGTCCTACACAGCTAGCACGCTGGCAGTTACCGTCAACTTGGAAGCAGCCGCGCAGAAGGCACTCGCCCTGCAACCGGCGAACAGCGCACATTCGCGGCTACACGCGAGCTGGCCGCACTCGGAGCTTTCGCGGCTCTTCTCTCGCTCTTTCCCGCAGAGCTCCGGCGATGCACAACTCGAACCGCGAAAGCCGCAATGAGCTTTGTGCAAGCTGCGCAGAAGAAACAAGGCACTAAACCGGCAAATGTCCAGCTAATCTCCAACGTGAAAAGGGTCAGCAAGGAAAGCTCTTGCTAACAGCCCAGAAGCATTGCGACGCTTCTCTGGATGATTTGCCCACCAACACTTCACATCAGCTCAAGCCGGCTGCCCGGAGGAAAAGAGGCTAGGAAAGATCGTAGCAGGCACGGTTGTTGCTGCACGAGAAGTGCCTGCTCCGGAGGCTTCTTGCGAGCAGCGCTAAAAGCACGCGAACATCGCGTTTCTGTGCTTTCCTGAACAGCTTGCGCTGGGACAGTTACAGCCGTGTTTTGCAAGCTGTCCGGGGTTCTGAGGCACTAAAAGTGCGGATGTGTGGCGACTGTGCAAGACGAGAACCGGCTGCTCTGAAAGCCCTTCCTGCTCGTCACGTACGCTTTCTAGCAGCTCTACGGACACACACGCGTCAGCCTCTTCACTGTCCTACACAGCTAGCACGCTGGCAGTTACCGTCAACTTGGAAGCAGCCGCGCAGAAGGCACTCGCCCTGCAACCGGCGAACAGCGCACATTCGCGGCTACACGCGAGCTGGCCGCACTCGGAGCTTTCGCGGCTCTTCTCTCGCTCTTTCCCGCAGAGCTCCGGCGATGCACAACTCGAACCGCGAAAGCCGCAATGAGCTTTGTGCAAGCTGCGCAGAAGAAACAAGGCACTAAACCGGCAAATGTCCAGCTAATCTCCAACGTGAAAAGGGTCAGCAAGGAAAGCTCTTGCTAACAGCCCAGAAGCATTGCGACGCTTCTCTGGATGATTTGCCCACCAACACTTCACATCAGCTCAAGCCGGCTGCCCGGAGGAAAAGAGGCTAGGAAAGATCGTAGCAGGCACGGTTGTTGCTGCACGAGAAGTGCCTGCTCCGGAGGCTTCTTGCGAGCAGCGCTAAAAGCACGCGAACATCGCGTTTCTGTGCTTTCCTGAACAGCTTGCGCTGGGACAGTTACAGCCGTGTTTTGCAAGCTGTCCGGGGTTCTGAGGCACTAAAAGTGCGGATGTGTGGCGACTGTGCAAGACGAGAACCGGCTGCTCTGAAAGCCCTTCCTGCTCGTCACGTACGCTTTCTAGCAGCTCTACGGACACACACGCGTCAGCCTCTTCACTGTCCTACACAGCTAGCACGCTGGCAGTTACCGTCAACTTGGAAGCAGCCGCGCAGAAGGCACTCGCCCTGCAACCGGCGAACAGCGCACATTCGCGGCTACACGCGAGCTGGCCGCACTCGGAGCTTTCGCGGCTCTTCTCTCGCTCTTTCCCGCAGAGCTCCGGCGATGCACAACTCGAACCGCGAAAGCCGCAATGAGCTTTGTGCAAGCTGCGCAGAAGAAACAAGGCACTAAACCGGCAAATGTCCAGCTAATCTCCAACGTGAAAAGGCTCAGCAAGGAAAGCTCTTGCTAACAGCCCAGAAGCATTGCGACGCTTCTCTGGATGATTTGCCCACCAACACTTCACATCAGCTCAAGCCGGCTGCCCGGAGGAAAAGAGGCTAGGAAAGATCGTAGCAGGCACGGTTGTTGCTGCACGAGAAGTGCCTGCTCCGGAGGCTTCTTGCGAGCAGCGCTAAAAGCACGCGAACATCGCGTTTCTGTGCTTTCCTGAACAGCTTGCGCTGGGACAGTTACAGCCGTGTTTTGCAAGCTGTCCGGGGTTCTGAGGCACTAAAAGTGCGGATGTGTGGCGACTGTGCAAGACGAGAACCGGCTGCTCTGAAAGCCCTTCCTGCTCGTCACGTACGCTTTCTAGCAGCTCTACGGACACACACGCGTCAGCCTCTTCACTGTCCTACACAGCTAGCACGCTGGCAGTTACCGTCAACTTGGAAGCAGCCGCGCAGAAGGCAGTCGCCCTGCAACCGGCGAACAGCGCACATTCGCGGCTACACGCGAGCTGGCCGCACTCGGAGCTTTCGCGGCTCTTCTCTCGCTCTTTCCCGCAGAGCTCCGGCGATGCACAACTCGAACCGCGAAAGCCGCAATGAGCTTTGTGCAAGCTGCGCAGAAGAAACAAGGCACTAAACCGGCAAATGTCCAGCTAATCTCCAACGTGAAAAGGCTCAGCAAGGAAAGCTCTTGCTAACAGCCCAGAAGCATTGCGACGCTTCTCTGGATGATTTGCCCACCAACACTTCACATCAGCTCAAGCCGGCTGCCCGGAGGAAAAGAGGCTAGGAAAGATCGTAGCAGGCACGGTTGTTGCTGCACGAGAAGTGCCTGCTCCGGAGGCTTCTTGCGAGCAGCGCTAAAAGCACGCGAACATCGCGTTTCTGTGCTTTCCTGAACAGCTTGCGCTGGGACAGTTACAGCCGTGTTTTGCAAGCTGTCCGGGGTTCTGAGGCACTAAAAGTGCGGATGTGTGGCGACTGTGCAAGACGAGAACCGGCTGCTCTGAAAGCCCTTCCTGCTCGTCACGTACGCTTTCTAGCAGCTCTACGGACACACACGCGTCAGCCTCTTCACTGTCCTACACAGCTAGCACGCTGGCAGTTACCGTCAACTTGGAAGCAGCCGCGCAGAAGGCACTCGCCCTGCAACCGGCGAACAGCGCACATTCGCGGCTACACGCGAGCTGGCCGCACTCGGAGCTTTCGCGGCTCTTCTCTCGCTCTTTCCCGCAGAGCTCCGGCGATGCACAACTCGAACCGCGAAAGCCGCAATGAGCTTTGTGCAAGCTGCGCAGAAGAAACAAGGCACTAAACCGGCAAATGTCCAGCTAATCTCCAACGTGAAAAGGGTCAGCAAGGAAAGCTCTTGCTAACAGCCCAGAAGCATTGCGACGCTTCTCTGGATGATTTGCCCACCAACACTTCACATCAGCTCAAGCCGGCTGCCCGGAGGAAAAGAGGCTAGGAAAGATCGTAGCAGGCACGGTTGTTGCTGCACGAGAAGTGCCTGCTCCGGAGGCTTCTTGCGAGCAGCGCTAAAAGCACGCGAACATCGCGTTTCTGTGCTTTCCTGAACAGCTTGCGCTGGGACAGTTACAGCCGTGTTTTGCAAGCTGTCCGGGGTTCTGAGGCACTAAAAGTGCGGATGTGTGGCGACTGTGCAAGACGAGAACCGGCTGCTCTGAAAGCCCTTCCTGCTCGTCACGTACGCTTTCTAGCAGCTCTACGGACACACACGCGTCAGCCTCTTCACTGTCCTACACAGCTAGCACGCTGGCAGTTACCGTCAACTTGGAAGCAGCCGCGCAGAAGGCAGTCGCCCTGCAACCGGCGAACAGCGCACATTCGCGGCTACACGCGAGCTGGCCGCACTCGGAGCTTTCGCGGCTCTTCTCTCGCTCTTTCCCGCAGAGCTCCGGCGATGCACAACTCGAACCGCGAAAGCCGCAATGAGCTTTGTGCAAGCTGCGCAGAAGAAACAAGGCACTAAACCGGCAAATGTCCAGCTAATCTCCAACGTGAAAAGGGTCAGCAAGGAAAGCTCTTGCTAACAGCCCAGAAGCATTGCGACGCTTCTCTGGATGATTTGCCCACCAACACTTCACATCAGCTCAAGCCGGCTGCCCGGAGGAAAAGAGGCTAGGAAAGATCGTAGCAGGCACGGTTGTTGCTGCACGAGAAGTGCCTGCTCCGGAGGCTTCTTGCGAGCAGCGCTAAAAGCACGCGAACATCGCGTTTCTGTGCTTTCCTGAACAGCTTGCGCTGGGACAGTTACAGCCGTGTTTTGCAAGCTGTCCGGGGTTCTGAGGCACTAAAAGTGCGGATGTGTGGCGACTGTGCAAGACGAGAACCGGCTGCTCTGAAAGCCCTTCCTGCTCGTCACGTACGCTTTCTAGCAGCTCTACGGACACACACGCGTCAGCCTCTTCACTGTCCTACACAGCTAGCACGCTGGCAGTTACCGTCAACTTGGAAGCAGCCGCGCAGAAGGCAGTCGCCCTGCAACCGGCGAACAGCGCACATTCGCGGCTACACGCGAGCTGGCCGCACTCGGAGCTTTCGCGGCTCTTCTCTCGCTCTTTCCCGCAGAGCTCCGGCGATGCACAACTCGAACCGCGAAAGCCGCAATGAGCTTTGTGCAAGCTGCGCAGAAGAAACAAGGCACTAAACCGGCAAATGTCCAGCTAATCTCCAACGTGAAAAGGCTCAGCAAGGAAAGCTCTTGCTAACAGCCCAGAAGCATTGCGACGCTTCTCTGGATGATTTGCCCACCAACACTTCACATCAGCTCAAGCCGGCTGCCCGGAGGAAAAGAGGCTAGGAAAGATCGTAGCAGGCACGGTTGTTGCTGCACGAGAAGTGCCTGCTCCGGAGGCTTCTTGCGAGCAGCGCTAAAAGCACGCGAACATCGCGTTTCTGTGCTTTCCTGAACAGCTTGCGCTGGGACAGTTACAGCCGTGTTTTGCAAGCTGTCCGGGGTTCTGAGGCACTAAAAGTGCGGATGTGTGGCGACTGTGCAAGACGAGAACCGGCTGCTCTGAAAGCCCTTCCTGCTCGTCACGTACGCTTTCTAGCAGCTCTACGGACACACACGCGTCAGCCTCTTCACTGTCCTACACAGCTAGCACGCTGGCAGTTACCGTCAACTTGGAAGCAGCCGCGCAGAAGGCACTCGCCCTGCAACCGGCGAACAGCGCACATTCGCGGCTACACGCGAGCTGGCCGCACTCGGAGCTTTCGCGGCTCTTCTCTCGCTCTTTCCCGCAGAGCTCCGGCGATGCACAACTCGAACCGCGAAAGCCGCAATGAGCTTTGTGCAAGCTGCGCAGAAGAAACAAGGCACTAAACCGGCAAATGTCCAGCTAATCTCCAACGTGAAAAGGGTCAGCAAGGAAAGCTCTTGCTAACAGCCCAGAAGCATTGCGACGCTTCTCTGGATGATTTGCCCACCAACACTTCACATCAGCTCAAGCCGGCTGCCCGGAGGAAAAGAGGCTAGGAAAGATCGTAGCAGGCACGGTTGTTGCTGCACGAGAAGTGCCTGCTCCGGAGGCTTCTTGCGAGCAGCGCTAAAAGCACGCGAACATCGCGTTTCTGTGCTTTCCTGAACAGCTTGCGCTGGGACAGTTACAGCCGTGTTTTGCAAGCTGTCCGGGGTTCTGAGGCACTAAAAGTGCGGATGTGTGGCGACTGTGCAAGACGAGAACCGGCTGCTCTGAAAGCCCTTCCTGCTCGTCACGTACGCTTTCTAGCAGCTCTACGGACACACACGCGTCAGCCTCTTCACTGTCCTACACAGCTAGCACGCTGGCAGTTACCGTCAACTTGGAAGCAGCCGCGCAGAAGGCACTCGCCCTGCAACCGGCGAACAGCGCACATTCGCGGCTACACGCGAGCTGGCCGCACTCGGAGCTTTCGCGGCTCTTCTCTCGCTCTTTCCCGCAGAGCTCCGGCGATGCACAACTCGAACCGCGAAAGCCGCAATGAGCTTTGTGCAAGCTGCGCAGAAGAAACAAGGCACTAAACCGGCAAATGTCCAGCTAATCTCCAACGTGAAAAGGGTCAGCAAGGAAAGCTCTTGCTAACAGCCCAGAAGCATTGCGACGCTTCTCTGGATGATTTGCCCACCAACACTTCACATCAGCTCAAGCCGGCTGCCCGGAGGAAAAGAGGCTAGGAAAGATCGTAGCAGGCACGGTTGTTGCTGCACGAGAAGTGCCTGCTCCGGAGGCTTCTTGCGAGCAGCGCTAAAAGCACGCGAACATCGCGTTTCTGTGCTTTCCTGAACAGCTTGCGCTGGGACAGTTACAGCCGTGTTTTGCAAGCTGTCCGGGGTTCTGAGGCACTAAAAGTGCGGATGTGTGGCGACTGTGCAAGACGAGAACCGGCTGCTCTGAAAGCCCTTCCTGCTCGTCACGTACGCTTTCTAGCAGCTCTACGGACACACACGCGTCAGCCTCTTCACTGTCCTACACAGCTAGCACGCTGGCAGTTACCGTCAACTTGGAAGCAGCCGCGCAGAAGGCAGTCGCCCTGCAACCGGCGAACAGCGCACATTCGCGGCTACACGCGAGCTGGCCGCACTCGGAGCTTTCGCGGCTCTTCTCTCGCTCTTTCCCGCAGAGCTCCGGCGATGCACAACTCGAACCGCGAAAGCCGCAATGAGCTTTGTGCAAGCTGCGCAGAAGAAACAAGGCACTAAACCGGCAAATGTCCAGCTAATCTCCAACGTGAAAAGGCTCAGCAAGGAAAGCTCTTGCTAACAGCCCAGAAGCATTGCGACGCTTCTCTGGATGATTTGCCCACCAACACTTCACATCAGCTCAAGCCGGCTGCCCGGAGGAAAAGAGGCTAGGAAAGATCGTAGCAGGCACGGTTGTTGCTGCACGAGAAGTGCCTGCTCCGGAGGCTTCTTGCGAGCAGCGCTAAAAGCACGCGAACATCGCGTTTCTGTGCTTTCCTGAACAGCTTGCGCTGGGACAGTTACAGCCGTGTTTTGCAAGCTGTCCGGGGTTCTGAGGCACTAAAAGTGCGGATGTGTGGCGACTGTGCAAGACGAGAACCGGCTGCTCTGAAAGCCCTTCCTGCTCGTCACGTACGCTTTCTAGCAGCTCTACGGACACACACGCGTCAGCCTCTTCACTGTCCTACACAGCTAGCACGCTGGCAGTTACCGTCAACTTGGAAGCAGCCGCGCAGAAGGCACTCGCCCTGCAACCGGCGAACAGCGCACATTCGCGGCTACACGCGAGCTGGCCGCACTCGGAGCTTTCGCGGCTCTTCTCTCGCTCTTTCCCGCAGAGCTCCGGCGATGCACAACTCGAACCGCGAAAGCCGCAATGAGCTTTGTGCAAGCTGCGCAGAAGAAACAAGGCACTAAACCGGCAAATGTCCAGCTAATCTCCAACGTGAAAAGGCTCAGCAAGGAAAGCTCTTGCTAACAGCCCAGAAGCATTGCGACGCTTCTCTGGATGATTTGCCCACCAACACTTCACATCAGCTCAAGCCGGCTGCCCGGAGGAAAAGAGGCTAGGAAAGATCGTAGCAGGCACGGTTGTTGCTGCACGAGAAGTGCCTGCTCCGGAGGCTTCTTGCGAGCAGCGCTAAAAGCACGCGAACATCGCGTTTCTGTGCTTTCCTGAACAGCTTGCGCTGGGACAGTTACAGCCGTGTTTTGCAAGCTGTCCGGGGTTCTGAGGCACTAAAAGTGCGGATGTGTGGCGACTGTGCAAGACGAGAACCGGCTGCTCTGAAAGCCCTTCCTGCTCGTCACGTACGCTTTCTAGCAGCTCTACGGACACACACGCGTCAGCCTCTTCACTGTCCTACACAGCTAGCACGCTGGCAGTTACCGTCAACTTGGAAGCAGCCGCGCAGAAGGCACTCGCCCTGCAACCGGCGAACAGCGCACATTCGCGGCTACACGCGAGCTGGCCGCACTCGGAGCTTTCGCGGCTCTTCTCTCGCTCTTTCCCGCAGAGCTCCGGCGATGCACAACTCGAACCGCGAAAGCCGCAATGAGCTTTGTGCAAGCTGCGCAGAAGAAACAAGGCACTAAACCGGCAAATGTCCAGCTAATCTCCAACGTGAAAAGGGTCAGCAAGGAAAGCTCTTGCTAACAGCCCAGAAGCATTGCGACGCTTCTCTGGATGATTTGCCCACCAACACTTCACATCAGCTCAAGCCGGCTGCCCGGAGGAAAAGAGGCTAGGAAAGATCGTAGCAGGCACGGTTGTTGCTGCACGAGAAGTGCCTGCTCCGGAGGCTTCTTGCGAGCAGCGCTAAAAGCACGCGAACATCGCGTTTCTGTGCTTTCCTGAACAGCTTGCGCTGGGACAGTTACAGCCGTGTTTTGCAAGCTGTCCGGGGTTCTGAGGCACTAAAAGTGCGGATGTGTGGCGACTGTGCAAGACGAGAACCGGCTGCTCTGAAAGCCCTTCCTGCTCGTCACGTACGCTTTCTAGCAGCTCTACGGACACACACGCGTCAGCCTCTTCACTGTCCTACACAGCTAGCACGCTGGCAGTTACCGTCAACTTGGAAGCAGCCGCGCAGAAGGCAGTCGCCCTGCAACCGGCGAACAGCGCACATTCGCGGCTACACGCGAGCTGGCCGCACTCGGAGCTTTCGCGGCTCTTCTCTCGCTCTTTCCCGCAGAGCTCCGGCGATGCACAACTCGAACCGCGAAAGCCGCAATGAGCTTTGTGCAAGCTGCGCAGAAGAAACAAGGCACTAAACCGGCAAATGTCCAGCTAATCTCCAACGTGAAAAGGCTCAGCAAGGAAAGCTCTTGCTAACAGCCCAGAAGCATTGCGACGCTTCTCTGGATGATTTGCCCACCAACACTTCACATCAGCTCAAGCCGGCTGCCCGGAGGAAAAGAGGCTAGGAAAGATCGTAGCAGGCACGGTTGTTGCTGCACGAGAAGTGCCTGCTCCGGAGGCTTCTTGCGAGCAGCGCTAAAAGCACGCGAACATCGCGTTTCTGTGCTTTCCTGAACAGCTTGCGCTGGGACAGTTACAGCCGTGTTTTGCAAGCTGTCCGGGGTTCTGAGGCACTAAAAGTGCGGATGTGTGGCGACTGTGCAAGACGAGAACCGGCTGCTCTGAAAGCCCTTCCTGCTCGTCACGTACGCTTTCTAGCAGCTCTACGGACACACACGCGTCAGCCTCTTCACTGTCCTACACAGCTAGCACGCTGGCAGTTACCGTCAACTTGGAAGCAGCCGCGCAGAAGGCACTCGCCCTGCAACCGGCGAACAGCGCACATTCGCGGCTACACGCGAGCTGGCCGCACTCGGAGCTTTCGCGGCTCTTCTCTCGCTCTTTCCCGCAGAGCTCCGGCGATGCACAACTCGAACCGCGAAAGCCGCAATGAGCTTTGTGCAAGCTGCGCAGAAGAAACAAGGCACTAAACCGGCAAATGTCCAGCTAATCTCCAACGTGAAAAGGGTCAGCAAGGAAAGCTCTTGCTAACAGCCCAGAAGCATTGCGACGCTTCTCTGGATGATTTGCCCACCAACACTTCACATCAGCTCAAGCCGGCTGCCCGGAGGAAAAGAGGCTAGGAAAGATCGTAGCAGGCACGGTTGTTGCTGCACGAGAAGTGCCTGCTCCGGAGGCTTCTTGCGAGCAGCGCTAAAAGCACGCGAACATCGCGTTTCTGTGCTTTCCTGAACAGCTTGCGCTGGGACAGTTACAGCCGTGTTTTGCAAGCTGTCCGGGGTTCTGAGGCACTAAAAGTGCGGATGTGTGGCGACTGTGCAAGACGAGAACCGGCTGCTCTGAAAGCCCTTCCTGCTCGTCACGTACGCTTTCTAGCAGCTCTACGGACACACACGCGTCAGCCTCTTCACTGTCCTACACAGCTAGCACGCTGGCAGTTACCGTCAACTTGGAAGCAGCCGCGCAGAAGGCACTCGCCCTGCAACCGGCGAACAGCGCACATTCGCGGCTACACGCGAGCTGGCCGCACTCGGAGCTTTCGCGGCTCTTCTCTCGCTCTTTCCCGCAGAGCTCCGGCGATGCACAACTCGAACCGCGAAAGCCGCAATGAGCTTTGTGCAAGCTGCGCAGAAGAAACAAGGCACTAAACCGGCAAATGTCCAGCTAATCTCCAACGTGAAAAGGCTCAGCAAGGAAAGCTCTTGCTAACAGCCCAGAAGCATTGCGACGCTTCTCTGGATGATTTGCCCACCAACACTTCACATCAGCTCAAGCCGGCTGCCCGGAGGAAAAGAGGCTAGGAAAGATCGTAGCAGGCACGGTTGTTGCTGCACGAGAAGTGCCTGCTCCGGAGGCTTCTTGCGAGCAGCGCTAAAAGCACGCGAACATCGCGTTTCTGTGCTTTCCTGAACAGCTTGCGCTGGGACAGTTACAGCCGTGTTTTGCAAGCTGTCCGGGGTTCTGAGGCACTAAAAGTGCGGATGTGTGGCGACTGTGCAAGACGAGAACCGGCTGCTCTGAAAGCCCTTCCTGCTCGTCACGTACGCTTTCTAGCAGCTCTACGGACACACACGCGTCAGCCTCTTCACTGTCCTACACAGCTAGCACGCTGGCAGTTACCGTCAACTTGGAAGCAGCCGCGCAGAAGGCACTCGCCCTGCAACCGGCGAACAGCGCACATTCGCGGCTACACGCGAGCTGGCCGCACTCGGAGCTTTCGCGGCTCTTCTCTCGCTCTTTCCCGCAGAGCTCCGGCGATGCACAACTCGAACCGCGAAAGCCGCAATGAGCTTTGTGCAAGCTGCGCAGAAGAAACAAGGCACTAAACCGGCAAATGTCCAGCTAATCTCCAACGTGAAAAGGGTCAGCAAGGAAAGCTCTTGCTAACAGCCCAGAAGCATTGCGACGCTTCTCTGGATGATTTGCCCACCAACACTTCACATCAGCTCAAGCCGGCTGCCCGGAGGAAAAGAGGCTAGGAAAGATCGTAGCAGGCACGGTTGTTGCTGCACGAGAAGTGCCTGCTCCGGAGGCTTCTTGCGAGCAGCGCTAAAAGCACGCGAACATCGCGTTTCTGTGCTTTCCTGAACAGCTTGCGCTGGGACAGTTACAGCCGTGTTTTGCAAGCTGTCCGGGGTTCTGAGGCACTAAAAGTGCGGATGTGTGGCGACTGTGCAAGACGAGAACCGGCTGCTCTGAAAGCCCTTCCTGCTCGTCACGTACGCTTTCTAGCAGCTCTACGGACACACACGCGTCAGCCTCTTCACTGTCCTACACAGCTAGCACGCTGGCAGTTACCGTCAACTTGGAAGCAGCCGCGCAGAAGGCAGTCGCCCTGCAACCGGCGAACAGCGCACATTCGCGGCTACACGCGAGCTGGCCGCACTCGGAGCTTTCGCGGCTCTTCTCTCGCTCTTTCCCGCAGAGCTCCGGCGATGCACAACTCGAACCGCGAAAGCCGCAATGAGCTTTGTGCAAGCTGCGCAGAAGAAACAAGGCACTAAACCGGCAAATGTCCAGCTAATCTCCAACGTGAAAAGGCTCAGCAAGGAAAGCTCTTGCTAACAGCCCAGAAGCATTGCGACGCTTCTCTGGATGATTTGCCCACCAACACTTCACATCAGCTCAAGCCGGCTGCCCGGAGGAAAAGAGGCTAGGAAAGATCGTAGCAGGCACGGTTGTTGCTGCACGAGAAGTGCCTGCTCCGGAGGCTTCTTGCGAGCAGCGCTAAAAGCACGCGAACATCGCGTTTCTGTGCTTTCCTGAACAGCTTGCGCTGGGACAGTTACAGCCGTGTTTTGCAAGCTGTCCGGGGTTCTGAGGCACTAAAAGTGCGGATGTGTGGCGACTGTGCAAGACGAGAACCGGCTGCTCTGAAAGCCCTTCCTGCTCGTCACGTACGCTTTCTAGCAGCTCTACGGACACACACGCGTCAGCCTCTTCACTGTCCTACACAGCTAGCACGCTGGCAGTTACCGTCAACTTGGAAGCAGCCGCGCAGAAGGCACTCGCCCTGCAACCGGCGAACAGCGCACATTCGCGGCTACACGCGAGCTGGCCGCACTCGGAGCTTTCGCGGCTCTTCTCTCGCTCTTTCCCGCAGAGCTCCGGCGATGCACAACTCGAACCGCGAAAGCCGCAATGAGCTTTGTGCAAGCTGCGCAGAAGAAACAAGGCACTAAACCGGCAAATGTCCAGCTAATCTCCAACGTGAAAAGGCTCAGCAAGGAAAGCTCTTGCTAACAGCCCAGAAGCATTGCGACGCTTCTCTGGATGATTTGCCCACCAACACTTCACATCAGCTCAAGCCGGCTGCCCGGAGGAAAAGAGGCTAGGAAAGATCGTAGCAGGCACGGTTGTTGCTGCACGAGAAGTGCCTGCTCCGGAGGCTTCTTGCGAGCAGCGCTAAAAGCACGCGAACATCGCGTTTCTGTGCTTTCCTGAACAGCTTGCGCTGGGACAGTTACAGCCGTGTTTTGCAAGCTGTCCGGGGTTCTGAGGCACTAAAAGTGCGGATGTGTGGCGACTGTGCAAGACGAGAACCGGCTGCTCTGAAAGCCCTTCCTGCTCGTCACGTACGCTTTCTAGCAGCTCTACGGACACACACGCGTCAGCCTCTTCACTGTCCTACACAGCTAGCACGCTGGCAGTTACCGTCAACTTGGAAGCAGCCGCGCAGAAGGCACTCGCCCTGCAACCGGCGAACAGCGCACATTCGCGGCTACACGCGAGCTGGCCGCACTCGGAGCTTTCGCGGCTCTTCTCTCGCTCTTTCCCGCAGAGCTCCGGCGATGCACAACTCGAACCGCGAAAGCCGCAATGAGCTTTGTGCAAGCTGCGCAGAAGAAACAAGGCACTAAACCGGCAAATGTCCAGCTAATCTCCAACGTGAAAAGGGTCAGCAAGGAAAGCTCTTGCTAACAGCCCAGAAGCATTGCGACGCTTCTCTGGATGATTTGCCCACCAACACTTCACATCAGCTCAAGCCGGCTGCCCGGAGGAAAAGAGGCTAGGAAAGATCGTAGCAGGCACGGTTGTTGCTGCACGAGAAGTGCCTGCTCCGGAGGCTTCTTGCGAGCAGCGCTAAAAGCACGCGAACATCGCGTTTCTGTGCTTTCCTGAACAGCTTGCGCTGGGACAGTTACAGCCGTGTTTTGCAAGCTGTCCGGGGTTCTGAGGCACTAAAAGTGCGGATGTGTGGCGACTGTGCAAGACGAGAACCGGCTGCTCTGAAAGCCCTTCCTGCTCGTCACGTACGCTTTCTAGCAGCTCTACGGACACACACGCGTCAGCCTCTTCACTGTCCTACACAGCTAGCACGCTGGCAGTTACCGTCAACTTGGAAGCAGCCGCGCAGAAGGCACTCGCCCTGCAACCGGCGAACAGCGCACATTCGCGGCTACACGCGAGCTGGCCGCACTCGGAGCTTTCGCGGCTCTTCTCTCGCTCTTTCCCGCAGAGCTTCGGCGATGCACAACTCGAACCGCGAAAGCCGCAATGAGCTTTGTGCAAGCTGCGCAGAAGAAACAAGGCACTAAACCGGCAAATGTCCAGCTAATCTCCAACGTGAAAAGGCTCAGCAAGGAAAGCTCTTGCTAACAGCCCAGAAGCATTGCGACGCTTCTCTGGATGATTTGCCCACCAACACTTCACATCAGCTCAAGCCGGCTGCCCGGAGGAAAAGAGGCTAGGAAAGATCGTAGCAGGCACGGTTGTTGCTGCACGAGAAGTGCCTGCTCCGGAGGCTTCTTGCGAGCAGCGCTAAAAGCACGCGAACATCGCGTTTCTGTGCTTTCCTGAACAGCTTGCGCTGGGACAGTTACAGCCGTGTTTTGCAAGCTGTCCGGGGTTCTGAGGCACTAAAAGTGCGGATGTGTGGCGACTGCCCAAGACGAGAGCCGGCTGCTCTGAAAGCCCTTCCTGCTCTTCACGTACGCTTTCTAGCAGCTCTACGGACACACACGCGTCAGCCTCTTCACTGTCCTACACAGCTAGCACGCTGGCAGTTACCGTCAACTTGGAAGCAGCCGCGGAGAAGGAAGTCAGACAATTACTCCAACACCTGAAATGCCTGCTCTAAAAGTTCTTGCTGCTCCTCACCGACTCTTCCCACCACATCTACAGGCTCAGAAACATTGAGTCTCTGGGCTTTCCTCCACCAGCAGGACTCTGACACTTACCATCACCTAGAGCTGCTGCACAGTGAGAAATAAATCTTAAAAATCACTAACTCAGACGATTGCTTTAACACCAAAAGTGCCACCTCTGAAAGTTTACTGGTGTACATGGTGGCAAAAGTCGGAGTCCTGATTGTCTAGGAAAGAACGGAGCCCCAGTGTTGCTGGGCTTGTAGATGCGGTGGCAAGAGCCACTGAGGGGTTTTCAGAGCTGGCACTTCTGGTGTGGGATCTATCATCCAACGTTCATGATATATAAGAGTGTTTTCACTGGGCGGCCATAAGTACACCGTGGTAAACGTTGGAGTGCTGGTGTTCTAGGAAATCTCGCAGTCCCAATATTTGTGAGCCTGTAGATGCGGTGGCAAGAGCCGGGCAGGAGAAGCAAGAGCTTTCAGAAATGTCACTTCTGGTGTGGGAGCAGTCTTCTGACGTTTGTGATTTTTAAGATTTTTTTCAAAAGGGACTGCTGAGTTGAGGTGATGGTAGACGTCGGAGTCCTGGTGTCCCAGGAAATGCCGGATCCCCAATGTTTGTGAGCCTGTAGATGTGGTGCCTAGAGCTGGTGAGAAGCAGCAAGACATTCCAGAGCTGACACTTCTGGTGTGGGAGCAGCTGTCTGACATTCACCATTTTTAAGCTGTGGTTTAACACTAGGCGGACAGCTCGAGCTGGTGTTAAACGTCGGAGTCCTGGTGGTCTAAGAAATCCCGGAGCCCCAATGTTTCCTGGCCTGTAGATTTTTTTTATGCCTGTAGATCTTTACCACCCTGTCCTGGTGGTCTAGGAAAGCCCGGAGCCCCAGAGTTTGGAGCCTGTATGTGTGGTAGCAAGAGCCGGTGAGGAGCAGCAAGGGTATTCAGAGCTGGTCACCATGTAACAAAAGGTTCAGGATTTTTAAGATTTTTTCCCACTGAGCAGTAGGGACTGTTTCTCACTCCTTACAAATGAGTCCTTCGTCAGGAAAAGAAAAAAAAAACAGACTTCCTCTTCCATTAATTGTTTCTCTAAGCTATATGGGTACATGACTATGTTTTATAACTGTATTCTTGTCCTGTTTCTGGCTAGGATAGAGTTAATATTTACCTGAGCTGGGTGGAGTACTGAAGCTGGTAGCCCCTATGGCTGGGATAGTTAACTAATCAGCTAACTGCTGGGGCTCAGTATGTAAGTGAGGAGGGTGGTGAAAGGAGCCTCCTGCTACGTGGAAGAAACTAGGTGTGGAGATTTGTTGTAAGCCATTATACTATATTTGTATTGCATCACTGTTTTGTTTTCTTCTGTCATTACTGTTAAATTTACTTTTTGTTCAATCTCAACCCACGGGTTTGGTTTTTTTCCTGGTTTTCTTTTGTTTACCAAATCTCCCCCTGTTCTCTTGGAGAGTGGGGGGGGAGTGAGAGAGAGACTGCGTAGTCTGGTCCCGATCGGGGCTGAACTACAACAATTCTTTAAGAGCATACATATATAGTTGTGATTAACTTATTGTCCCCTATATCAATCCCCCCTTTTTATCACACTAAGTAAATTCTTTTACTTAAACAGTTTCCCTGAATGATATGAAGCATCATACATGGTTTTGTTAGTGGGGGGGGGGCCTAAGGTGGTAGCTTCTGTAGGAAACTGCTAGAAGTCGCTCCCCTTTGTTCAGTGGACTCGGCCGGGCCTAGAGCGGACCCGCTGCTGGCCAAGGCCAAGCCAATTGGTAGCAGAATGTCCCATGATAATGCCTCTGTGATAACGTATTCAAATAGGGGAAAACAGAAAAAAAAAAAAAAGGGAGAGATGTGAAGCAGCTGAGCGGGGGGCAGAGGCACAGAGGGGGAGGCGCAGGCCTTATGGGCCTTGCAGGCCTCACCCTCTGGCCTCTCGCCAAGCGGCTGACTGGGCCCGAATTGGTCCGGCCCGGCTGCAGGAAGTGGAGAGGAGAGGAGAAGTGAATAAGATGTAAAAAGGATCCTGAGAGACATCTACCAGCCTGTTGTGAGGAACGGCTGCAGATGCCCAGGTCAGTTCAGAAGGAGTGGGAGGAGTAATGCGGCTCCTGGCCAAGATTCCCCTGCAGCCTGTGGTGACGACCATGGTGGAGCAGGTTGTCCCCCTGCAGCCCATGGAGGTCCACGGAGGGGCAGAGATCCACTTGGAGCCCGTGAAGGATCCTGTACTGGGGGAGGTGGATGCCTGAAGGCAGCTGTGGCCCATGGAGGGCCCGCTGGGACAGCCGTTCTGGAGAGACTGCACCCCGTGGAAGAGATGACCCATGCCGGAGCAGTTTCAGGAAGGACTGTGGCGTACGGGTGGGACCCCACAACAGAGCAGGGGAGGAATGCGAGTTCTTCCCCCAACCATGAAGCAGCAGTGTAAAACAACGCGTGATGAACTGACCGCAATCCCCATTCCCTCTTCCCCCTCCTGTGCCACTCGGGGGGGGGAAGGTAGTAGAGATAATGTTAAGCTTGGGAAGAGGGAGGGGTGGAGGGAGGTTATCTTGTTCTCTGTCTCATTATCTTGCTGTTTGTAGTAATAAATGAATAGTTTTCCCCAAGTCGAGTCTGTTTTGCCCGTGATGGTAACTTTAAGGATTTCTCCCTGTCCTTATCTCAAACCTCGAGCCGTTTTTCCTTACGTTATCTCCCCCTGTTCTCTCGGAGGGTGGGAGGAGTGAGAGAGAGACTGCGTAGTCTGGTCCTGATCGGGGCTGAACTACGACAGTGTTACTTTCTTAAACATTCTCCAAACCCATAGGTACAGCACAATAGTTAATAGTAATAAAACTCCTAAGCTAATCAATAAGATCACAACGGGGCGCACCATAGTATTAAGGATCCCTGTTGCCTCTGTCCCAGCCCCACTCATGCCCTGAGTACATTTCCATTTTGTGCATAACCACAGTGGCCAAGTTTAAGCCCGACCGTTTAAAAGGTGGTCCCATGCTTCCTGTAAACCCAAGGGAGGCGTGAGACCACGGCCATTTGGTGTCCTTTTGATTACAAGTTGGTGGTAAGATGCAGGAAAATATTGTAAGCCCAACCACAATTCCAATTAAACAATTGGTCATTTTAGGATTTAGTTGGTCTAGTGGATTAGTACAGCTACTTCTGTAGATAATGTACTGCCTTTGGTGACCTGCTAAAATGGGTTTTATATTTCCTATAATAAAATGACAAATAAGATATAAACTGCACCGATGACAGATTTGGGCGAGATTAGTTACTGGCCGGTCCCGGTTTCTTTGTCCGGTATCGTTTGCTGTGGTGTCCCTCCGGTTCACTACTGCACTGTTCCCGCCCTTATCCGTTCGAACGAGTTTAAGTCTCAAGTCTTCATTGTTGTCTGGAGTTACTTTCCACAAGGTTGCAGAGGCTCTCTTGATCCGAGTATGGTGTATCCAGGAGTTCTGTCCCTTTACCTTAATTGCCGTGTAGGTGGTGAGGAGGACTTGAAAAGGTCCGGCCCACTGTGGTTCCAGAGTTTTTTCTGTAAGAGATTTAACATATACATAGTCCCCTGGTTGTATATCGTGAACAGGCCCATCCAGACCCCTACGACGTGTTCCCATTGCATGTTTTTCAATTCTTTTTAATTGTTTGTTTAGTGCCACCATATAGGAGGTCATTATTTCTTCACCAATTTGTGAAGACGTTCCCTTTTGTACCCCATAGGGTCGTCCATATAGAATTTCGAATGGACTAAGCCCTTCTCTTGCTCTTGGTCTGGTTCGTATTCGTATAAGAGCTAATGGTAAAGTTAGATTAGTTTCCTGACCCAACTTGACAATCTGTTGTTTGATTGGGTGATTCATTTTCTCCACCTGGCCACTTGATTGTGGTCGGTAAGAGGTATGTAATTGCCACTCTATCCCTAGATGGTGGCTAATTGCTTGTACTATTCTGGACACAAAATGTGGTCCTCTATCCGAGGGCATTACTGCTGGGACTCCAAACCTAGGTACTATTTCCTGGAGCAGTATTTTGGTTACTTCCCAGGCTTTAGCAGTTCCGCACGGGAAAGCTTCTGGCCAGCCTGAAAAGGTATCCGTAAGTACTAATAAGTATCGATACCCCCCTTTTCTAGGGAGTTCTGAGAAATCAATCTGCCAACGTTGTCCCGGACCATTCCCCTTTCCGATTTTTTCAAGTTTCGGCCCTTTTACAACTTTAGGATTAGTCTGGAGACAAAGATCACATTGTTGAGTTACTTGTCTAGCGGTAGTGTCTAAGTTTCACGCTATTATGTTCCTGATGAGATCTTTATATAGGGCTTCTGCCCCCGCCTCCCCCCAGTGTCTTTTTCTATGTTCTTCTCGGACTACTGACGATATCATGTAGGAGGGAATTACTACCCTCCCGTGTGAGGGGTAGTAATTGGCCCACCCTTCCTCATTATATGACCCCTTTAGATCATTAATAAGTTTGCCGACTTCCTTTGTGTATTCTGGTTTACCTTCTAGAAATACCTGTCCATCAGGTATTAGCGCACCCTCTACCTTGATTGTTTCTCTAGCTGCTTGTTTTGCTTCCCTATCTGCCAGCTCATTTCCTCTTTCCAATTCTGTGCTCACTTTCTGGTGTGCTTTAATATGCATAATTGCCACCTTTTTGGGAAGCTGGACTGCATTCAGGATTTTCAAAATCCCTTCTGCGTGTTTGATGGTTTTTCCATGAGAATTTAACAGTCCTCTTGCCTTCCATATTGCTCCATGGGCATGTACCACCCCAAAGGCATATTTAGGGTCAGTCCAAATGTTTACAGTCCTTCCCTGGGCTCTCTCCAGGGCTCAGGTAAGGGCTATGATCTCGGCCTTTTGGGTTGAGACATCGGCTGATAGTGGCCTGGACTCTATCACCTTTTCAAAAGTGGTAACAGCATATCCGGAATGTCGCCTTCCATTTAACATATAGCTGCTTCCATCGGTGAACCAATGTTCGGCTCCATCGACAGGGACATCTTTAAGATCCGTTCGACTAGAATACATGGTTTCAATTGTTTCCACGCAGTCATGACTCACCGGCTCCCCGATGTTCCCATCAAGGAATGAGGCCGGATTGATGATGTTTGTGGTCACGATTTCAACATCATCCTGTTCAACCATTATAGCTTGATATTTCAGGAACCTTTGTGGGGAAAGCCAATGCCCTCCTTTTGCTTCAAGGACCGCAGATACAGTCTGGGAAACTAGGACAGTCATTTTCTGGCCTAGAGTGAACTTTCAGGCTTCTTGAATGTTTAGAATGACAGCTGCTACTGCTCTCAGACAGCTGGGCCACTGTCGTAGTTCAGCCCCGATCGGGACCAGACTACACAGTCTCTCTCTCGCTCCCCCCACCCTCCGAGAGAATAGGAGGAGATGATATAAGAAAAACGGCTCGAGGTTTGAGATAAGGACGGGAAGAAATTTGTAAAGTTACCGTTACAGGCAAAACAGACTCGACTTGGGGAAAAACACTCATTTATTTCTAAAACTAGCAGGAGAATGAGACAGGGAACAAGATAACCTCCCCCCACCCCTCCCTCTTCCCGGGCTTAACATTATCTCTACTACCTTCCCCTCCCGAGCGGCATGGAGGGGGGGGTCGGGGGCGGTGGGGGGGGGAATGGGGGTCGCAGTCAGTTCATCACGCGTTGTTTTACGCCTCTGTGTCATCGTTGGGGGAAGAACTCCTTGCATTCCTCCTCTGCTCCAGCGTGGGGTCCCTCCCACGGGCCACAGTCCTTCGTGAAACTGCTCCGGCGTGGGTCATCTCTTCCACGGGGTGCAGTCCTGCGAGCGACGGAGGAACGTACGACAAAAGACTCAATATGAGTAATAAGCGTAGTTCGATTTATTAGTCCCGGGTGCACATATTTATATTGCTAAGATAAAATATGCCTACTAGTCATTGCGTGATTGGCTTAAGCTCTAATAGTTACATTTGCATATCCTTCCTACTTGCAGTTAGCTAATCTGGAAAGTCCCGTTAACCTGAAAGTCCCGTACTTTTCATGTTTTCACTTTCTCAGAGTTGTTTACGATCTTCTTCAAGGTTGCTTCGTTTACTTTCTCACAGGAAGCTTCATTACTTTCTCACAGGCGGCCTCATTATTTTCTCACAGGTGGCTTCAGTACTTTCTTACAGGCGGCTTCATTACTTTCTCACAAGCGGCTTCAGTGATGTCCTTGAGGCCTGCTGCTCACAAACATAACAATTCCATTCGGTCTGGATTGTTCACTAAGTGTCCCTGATACTCCAGGTATCCAACAAATCCCCCTTTTTGTTTTGAACAATCCAGACCCACTTATGCGCTAATAACAAAAAATCAATGGCTGCTAGATTCTGCAAAAATATCATGACGCATACTATCCATGTCTTCTAATAATCCTGATAACATGCTAGAGGTTAAATTCATTTGCTTTTGTGCCCAACAAGCTAATTTATTTAAGTTAGCTAAAGCTTTTGCAGTTGCTGCCCAAGGAACAAATAAAGATAATGCTATCCGCTCAGCTGTACCCAACAGGGTTAAATTGCCGTCACAATGGGGAGTCAATACTTTTAGCGATCTTCTTGCTCGAGTGTGATTCCGTAATGTTCTCATAGGTGGAGCAAACATTATCAATTTTCCAAAATAACATGGTCCTCCTATGGCTCTTTTTGGTACTCCTGACCTTATTTTACTACAATATCAACTAGGTTCATGTAGGCCTCTACTGAATCTCCCTTTTCTTCTTTTTTTTTTTTTTTTTTTTTTTTTATGAGCCAGATTGTCTGTATTGAGTTGTTAATCATTTTTTGCAAGCATGGTATGTTATGCCTAGTATGATGCCTAGTATCATAATTCCGATTTTAACCAAGGACAGCAACCACCCAGTTATGCCACACACAAGCTTAGTTAATAAAATTACTGATCACATGTTTATGCATATTCATGATTACAAAGCAAAGCTAAGTTTCAGTACCTTCTAGTAATTTTCTACTATAACATTTTTCTACTA
Organism: Chlamydotis macqueenii; assembly: GCF_036417535.1. Taxonomy (NCBI): domain Eukaryota; kingdom Metazoa; phylum Chordata; class Aves; order Otidiformes; family Otididae; genus Chlamydotis; species Chlamydotis macqueenii. The sequence continues at coordinate 29,281 of NW_028239043.1, forward strand.
TTATGGATATAACAACTCCAGTAACTTTCTTATCTACAAGAGCAATGACTAGTTTTCTGCAGGCCTCTGTTGAAACAAGCCATAAATTCTGCTAACAATGTTTTGTATCTTAAAGCTTCCCTTCTCATTCCATGGCTTTCTTCCTGAGAGCATGATTGCATTCCTCCCCCAAGGTCGGTGTGCTTTCACTGATACCATACTGGCTCAGCGAAATACCACATCTCCCCCTTCTTTGTTTAGGAGAAGAGGCTTGTTTCAACGCTTTATCTATTAAAGTTTGCACACATTTTAAGACACAGAATTATAGATCAAAATACATATATAAAAGGAATGAATAAGCATCCTACAGCTATTAGTAACAAGCTTTTATCAAGTCACCAAAAGATGTCTGAATATATCAAAACCATCACTTTGTTGCTGGTTTTGTACTCCTTTTTGCAAGTTTTGAATACTTTTGTGAATAGATTCCGAATGATCAGACAGATTCATGCAGCAAAGCCCATCAAAATCCTGACAACCATGATTTTGTGCTAATAATAAAAAAAATCTATTGCTGATCTATTCTGTTACTAACCCAACTATGCCAAAGACACCGCTGAGCAAGAGGATGTTTATCAGCCGGGTCAGAGCAGAGAAGGGAGGCAGGCGCAGCACCTTCAGGGCGTCCCCTGTTGTAAATAAAGTGTGCTCTGGGTCTGTCCTCTCCCCTTCGCTCCGAGCCACCTCTGTTTATACCCTCAGCAGATTCAGTGAAAGAGTCCTGACTAGGTGTTGCTGCATGCGTGGCCAGCGCATACAACAAGGCCTGACTAGACGTTGCTGCATGCGTGGCCAGCGCATGCAACAAGGCCCGTCAAATATGTGCTCTGCGGGCTAACAGCGGTTCTGTTTTGTAAAGTAGCATAGTATATAGAATCTACATCAGTTAACAGCGTTGATACTGCCGATACAGTTGTATTTATTTGCTTAGCAAGCCAACAGTCCAATTTATTTAGCATAGTTAATGCCTAGGCACTTGCCACACCAGGTGTAAAGACTGAAGCAGCAATAATTTTACTTAGTTTCCAAAACTCTGTATTATCTTGGCAACCAGATTCAATGCTATGTATGCTTCGTTTAGGTCTTTTATGCTGTCTGGATTTTGATATGTGCTCGCATGATTACGTCATGCTGTGTCGTTGCAATGTATAGATCTTAAAGCATTTACAATCATTACCCCTCTAGAAACATTAGCTCTTGAATAGTTAAAAAGAAATAGAAGTCCATCTTTACTGATCCCAAAAAGTTCCATCTTTTGTAGTTTTAGCACTCAGCACTTGTGGTTGCTGCTGTTTTACACAGAGTTGCCGTCCTACCGGTATCTGGCAGGTCAACCAAACATGTTCTGAAATACCCGCAGATGATACAGACAGGGATCCACTTGTTTACTGCTCCTGTAAAGACATAAGCGTATCCCTTCCCCCATGTTATAAGAGGGAACGGTCCTTCCACTTATACAAAGCTCGACTCAGACAGGAGTATCTGTTAACCATGTCAGGGGCGGGGGGGTGGGGGCGCCTGGCGGCGGCTGTGGCCCAGACATATAAGAGGAAAGAAAACTAAAACCTGAGGTTTAAGACAAGAATAGGGAGGGATCCTTAAAGCCACCGCTACAGGCAAAACAGACCATCACTAAAACCAAAGCAGGATAAGGAAAAAGGGAACAAGACAACCTCCCCCCACCCCTCCCTCTTCCCAGGCTTAACACCATCTCCACCTCCCTCCCCTGCCCCCTTAGCGGGACAGGGATGGGGGGCGGGGGGGGGGAAAGAGGGAATGGGGGTTACAGACAGTTAATCACGCGCCGCTTTATTGATATCAACGGTTTAACGGCTGCACCTACAGCAGCAGCCATGACTGTAGCCTTTTCTTGTTCTAACATTCGCTCAGCAGCTTCCAGCAGTTGCCCTGTACTAGATCCTTTTGGCAGCACACTGAGGGCTCTCTTAGTTTTTTGGGTTTGTTTTTTGTTTTTTGTTTTTTTTTGATTAGCATTATTAAAGGCAAGCATATCTAAGAACTTTGCTTTCATGTCATCATCCAGATCAGGGTGAGCCATAATTGCAGTGTGCAACCGATCAATAAATTTCCCATATGGTTCTGTGGGACCTTGTCTTCTTGATGTAAAGGCAGGTCCAGACTTTTCATCGTGCACCCTAGCAAGCGCTCTATAAGCCAAATCTTGGCCCAGTTGTAACACTTTGGTAGCAAATTGCGCTTGCCAATCAGATCGTGTGTAGTGTCCCGCTCCCATCAGCATTTGAGTTTGCACCCCGAATAATGGATCACCCTGTTGTCGAGGCGTTGCAGCTGCCCTATCACAAGCAGCCTGCCAGTACTGAAAGAACTGCAGCTGCTGCGACCTGGACAATCATTCTAATATCATAAGGAGCTAACAACTGTGATGAAAAAATATGCTGCAACACAGATTGAGCATATGATGATTTTAGCCCATACTGAGTAACTGCACTTTTAGCTTCCTTCAATATTTTCCAGTCTAATGCTTTCCACACACTTTTCCCAGTATTATCAGTCACAACTGGAAATGCCATAGGAAAAGGCTCTCCTTCTATCAAAGCATCTCGAATCACCTCTTTCCACTGCACTATCGGATTCAAAACCCCGGCCCCTCCCGCCGGCGTCCCTTGCAAAGGTGCAAAAAGACTGATCTCACCCGATGCTCCGTTCGGAATGAATAGGTTGGATGCTGACAGGTCTCGATGCGGCACAGGCGAAGGAGTTGACAAGTTTCCCAGTGACACTTCTAGGCGAATCTCTAGGGCTTCCAGTCTTTTTAGCGTCTCTTCCAGCTGTGCGTCCTTGGAGCCAGATGAATGTTCATCCCCCTCCTCCTCACGCCGTGGTGGCAGGGAAGAAGGTGGTAACGGGGGATAAACCAGAGCTGTTGGTGCCGGCGAAAAGGCTCGTGACTCTGAGTCTGCACTGGCGCAGCGTGGCGGGGTGCCTGGCGGTGGTACGTCTGATGGTGGTGAAAAGCCTTTGGCAGTTTTTCCCTCTGGTGCCCGCATATCTATAGTTATAGGGGCTGTGGCTGCAGTTCCTGGAGTCCTTGCTGGGGCTCGAACCCCCCCACCCTCAGCACGAGCCGGGGCGGCGGCAGGGCTCGTTAAACCCGAGAACAGCATGCTGGTAGTGGAGGTGGACCCGTCGGCTGGAGTTAAGGCCGCAAAAGCAGATGCAGCAACTGAACGCTCGGCTTTCATGCTTATCAATGTTTCGTTCATTAGCTTCCACACGGTGGAGATCCCTTACTTATTTCATCCCACAGCTTTTTTCCTATCTTTTCCTGTGTCGGGAGTTCAAAAGGATCATCAACTGTGGGGATTAATTCCCTTTTCTTTGCCCACTGCAGCAAAGCTTCTAGGACGGCCGAGTCATAACTCAGTCCTCTCATAGAGAGCATAATAATTCTAGGGCTACCTCCTTTTCCATTATTGCCGGCAGTTTCACAATTGGTGCTCCCTGATTAAGGCACCCCTTCTACTCCCTGATTAAGTACTCACTATTGGTGCTCCCTGATTAAGGCACCCCTTTTTTGCAGCTTGTCCTGTAGCCCCACATTAACCCCCAGTTGCACCCATTAACCCCCAGTTGACCCCCATTGACCCCTGTTAACCCCCATTAACCCCCAGTTGACCCCCATTAACCCCCAGTGACCCCCAGTAACACCTGGTTGCCCCCATTAACACCCAGTTGACCCCCATTAACCCCCAGTTGACCCCCCGTTGACCCCATTAACCCCCCGTTGACCCCCATTAACCCCCGTTGACCCCATTAACCCCCAGTTGACCCCCATTAACCCCCAGTTGACCCCCATTAAACCCCAGTTGACCCCCCGTTGACCCCCATTAACCCCCAGTTGACCCCCATTAAACCCCAGTTGACCCCCCGTTGACCCCCATTAACCCCCAGTTGACCCCCATTAACCCCCAGTTGACCCCACTGACCCCCATTAACCCCCAGTTGACCCCCTGTTGACCCCCATTAACCCCCAGTTGCCCCCATTGACCCCCAGTTGCTTCCCATTAACCCCCAGTTGCCCCCATTAACCCCCAGTTGCCCCCCATAAGCCCCCCATTGACCCCCATTAACCCCCAGTTGACCCCCATTAACCCCCAGTTGACCCGTGACCCCCATTAACCCCCAGTTGCCCCCATTAACCCCCAGTTGACCCCCTGTTGACCCCCATTAACCCCCAGTTGCCCCCATTGACCCCCAGTTGCCCCCATTGACCCCCAGTTTCCCCCATTAACCCCCAGTTGCCCCCCATAAGCCCCCCGTTGACCCCCATTAACCCCCAGTTGACCCCCATTAACCCCCCGTTGACCCCACTGACCCCCATTAACCCCCAGTTGCCCCCCACTAACCCCCAGTTGACCCCCATTAACCCCCAGTTGCCTCCATTAACCCCCAGTTGACCCCACTGACCCCCATTAACCCCCAGTTGCCCCCCACTAACCCCCAGTTGCCCCCATTAACCCCCAGTTGACCCTGTCGTCTCTCTGTTGACCCCCCCACCCCTCCCCCCCCCCAGTTGACCCCCCGCCCCCCCGTCCCCCCACCTCGACCGCCATCACATCGCAGCGTCACCCTACGCACCCCTCCCCCCCTCCAACCGCCATCGCTTCACCTCATTGGTCCCCTCGCCCGCCCTCCCCCCACCTCGACCCCCGATTGACCCCTTGCCCCTCCCCCCGTCGCCCCTCCCCCCCCCGCCCCCCGCCCCTCCCCCGCTGGTACCAGTACCCCTCCCTGGAGCAACTGGCCGAAATCGTCCCCTGCGTCCTCCGGCACCTCAAGTGAGTGGGCGGGGGGGCGCCCCACGGCGCTGTGGGGCGGGGAGGGGGCCCCTGACCCGTAGCGGGACGGGACGGGGGGGCGAGGTCAGCACCGGCCTGACCCCGCCCACCCCCCCAGCATCGCCAGCGTCGTGGGCATTGGGGTGGGCGCCGGCGCCTTCGTCCTGGCTAAATTTGGGGTGAGATGTGGGGCGGGGCGTCGGGCGGGGCGTGGGGCAGGGCGGGGGGCAGATTTGGGGGGAATGCAGGGCTGCGGGAATCTCGGGGGAGGTTCTGTGGGGCTGGGGGGGGTCGCTATGGGGCTGGGGGGGTCGCTATGGGGCTGGGGGGCGTGGCTGTGGGGCTGGGGGGGTCGCTATGGGGCGGGGGGGTCGCTATGGGGCAGGGGGGCATGGCTGTGGGGCTGGGGGGTCGCTATGGGGCTGGGGGGTCGCTATGGGGCAGAGGGGCATGGCCGTGGGGCGCTATGGGGCTGGAGGAGGTTAGTGGGGTCTCTGGGCACTTGTGGGTCGCTGGGGGGTTGGGGGCTCGGCTATGGGGCTGGGGGGTCGCTATGGGGCTGGGGGGGTCGCTATGGGGCGGGGGGGCATGGCCGTGGGGCGCTATGGGGCTGGAGGAGGTTAGTGGGGTCTCTGGGCACTTGTGGGTCGCTGGGGGGTTGGGGGCTCGGCTGTGGGGCTGGGGGGTCACTATGGGACAGGGGGGCGTCGCTATGGGGCTGGGGAGTCGCTATGGGGCTGGGGGGTCGCTATGGGGCTGGGGGGGCATGGCCGTGGGGCGCTATGGGGCTGGAGGAGGTTAGTGGGGTCTCTTGGTTGGGTACTTGTGGGTCGCTGATGGGGCTGGGGGGTCGCTATGGGGCTGGGGGGTCGCTATGGGGTGGGAGGGCGTGGCCGTGGGGCGCTATGGGTCTGGCCCCGCCCCACAGCTGCTGCACCCCGAGGCGGTGGAGGGGCTGGTGCTGATCAACATCAACCCCCGCGCCAAGGGCTGGGTGGATTGGGTGGCGCACAAGGTGGGCGGGGCCGGCGGGTGGGGAGGGCCATGGGGAGAGGGGTGGGGCAGAAGGGGGCGGGGTTTGGGGGGGTTCCCTGCTGCTGGCCCCGCGGCGCTGTGGGTCGCTTGGGGTCGCGTGTGGCTCACTGTGGGTCCCTATGGGTCGCCGTGGGTCGCTGTGGGTGGCGGTGGGCGGCCGTGGGTCACTGTGGGTCCCTACGGTGTCTGTGGGTGGCTGTGGGTTGCTGCGGGTCCCTACGGTGTTGGTGGGCGGCTGTGGGTCGCTGTGGGTCCCTACGGTAGCTGTGGGTCGCTGTGGGTCGCTGCGGGTCCCTACGGTGTCTGTGGTCGCTGTGGGTTGCTGTGGGTCCCTACGGTAGCTGTGGGTCGCTGTGGGTCGCTGTGGGTCCCTACGGTGTCTGTGGGTCGCCGTGGGTCGCTGCGGGTCCCTACGGTGTCTGTGGGTCGCCGTGGGTCGTGGTGGGTCCCTACGGTCGCTGTGGGTCGCTGTGGGTCCCTACGGTGTCTGTGGGTCGCTGTGGGTCCCTACGGTGTCTGTGGGTCGCCGTGGTCGCTGTGGGCCGCTGTGGGTCCCTACGGTGTCTGTGGGTCGCTGTGGGTCGCTGTGGGTCACGGTGGGTCCCTACGGTGTCTGTGGGTCGCTGTGGGTCGCTGTGGTGTCTGTGGCTCGCTGTGGGTCGCTGTGGGTCACTGTGGGTCACTGTGGTGTCTGTGGGTCGCTGTGGGTCGCTGTGGGTCGCTGTGGGTCCCTACGGTGTCTGTGGGTCGCCGTGGGTCGCTGTGGGCCGCTGTGGGTCCCTACGGTGTCTGTGGGTCGCTGTGGGTCGCTGTGGGTCACGGTGGGTCCCTACGGTGTCTGTGGGTCGCTGTGGGTCGCTGTGGTGTCTGTGGGTCGCTGTGGGTCGCTGTGGGTCACTGTGGGTCCACTGTGGTGTCTGTGGGTCGCTGTGGGTCGCTGTGGTGTCTGTGGGTCGCTGTGGGTCGCTGTGGGTCACTGTGGGTCACTGTGGTGTCTGTGGGTTGCTGTGGGTCGCTGTGGGTTGCTGTGGGTCCCTACGGTGTCTGTGGGTCGCTGTGGGTCGCTGTGGGTCGCTGTGGGTCCCTACGGTGTCTGTGGGTCGCTGTGGGTCCCTACCGTGTCTGTGGGTGTCTGTGGGTCGCCGTGGGTCACTGCGGGTCGCTGTGGGTCCCTACGGTGTCTGTGGGGTCGCTGTGGGTCGCTGTGGTCGCGGTGGCTCCCTACGGTGTCTGTGGGTGCCGGTGGATCGCGGTGGGTCGCCGTGGGTCGCCGTGGGTCCCACGGGTGCCCCCCCAGCTGTCGGGCCTGACGTCCTCCAGCAGCGAGCTCATCCTGGCGCACCTCTTCACGCAGGTCGGGCGGGGGGGCACTTGGGGGTCCCGTGGGGGGCCACTTGTGGGTCCGGGGGGCGCTTGGGGGTCTGGGGAGGGCCACTTGTGGGTCCTGGGGGTCAGTTTTGGGGCCCTCAAGGGGCACTTGGGGGGCCTGTGGGGGGCACTTGGGGGGCCCAGAGTCCACCTGGAGGCCCCAAGGGCCACTTGTGGGTCGGGGGGGGCACTTACGGGTCAGGGAGCTCAGTTAAGGGTTGGGGGAGGGTCACTTGTGGGTCACAGGGTGGGGGCGGGGTGGGGGCGGGGCTGTGACATGGGGGCGGGGCAGGGGCGGGGCGGGGGCGGGCTGTGACATGGGGCGTGGCAGGGGCGGGGCAGGGGCGGGGCGGGGGCGGGCTGTGACGCGCGGGCCGCAGGAGGAGCTGGCGGCCGCCCCTCCCCCGGTGCAGCAGGCCCGGCGGCGGCTGGGGGCGGCGCCCAACGCCCCCCTGCTCTGGGCCATGTACAACAGGTACTGGGCAAACTGGGGGCGCTGCGGCGGGGCTGCGGGCACTGGGACTGCCCTCGGAGCACTGGGATCGAGCTGGGATTGAACTGGGAGGGAACTGGGAGGGCTGGAATGGAACTGGGGGGACTGGTGGGGACTGGGAGGGGACTGGGAGGGACTGGGAGGGGACTGGGACTGGGCTAGGAGGACTGGGACTGAACTGGATTGAAACCGGGGCGGACTGGGAGGGAACTGGGGGGGCTGGGAGGGGCTGGGAGGGACTGGGATTGGGCTAGGAGGACTGGCATCGAACTGGGATTGAACTGGGATTGAACCGGGGGGGACTGGGAGGGAACTGGGGGGGGACTGGGACTGGGCTAGGAGCACTGGGATTGAACCGGGGGGGGGACTGGGGGGGACTGGGGGGGGACTGGCAGGGGACTGCGAGGGGACTGGGGGGGACTGCGAGGGGACTGGGGGGACTGGGATTGAACTGGGATTGAACCGGGGGGGATTGGGAGGGAACTGGGAGGGACTGGGACTGGGCTAGGAGGACTGGGACTGAACTGGGATTGAACCGGGGGGGACTGGGATCGAACTGGGGGGGCTGGGAGGGACTGGAGGGGACTGGGGGGGGTCTGGGATGGGATTTGGGGGCACTGGGATCGACTGGGATGGAGTGGGAGGGTACTGGGGAAACTGGGATCAAACTGGGAGGAATTGGAATTGAACTGGGATGGAGCTGGGGGGGTACCGGGGGGCTGGGAGGGACTGGGAGCAACTGGGATTGAGCTGAGGGGAACTGGAAGGGAACTGGGAGGGACTGGGAGAGAACTGGGGAGAAAACAGGGGGAACTGGGATCAAACTGGGAGGCACTAGGATGAACTGGGACACCCCCCTTGCAGCCGCGGGGACCTGGGCCTGCAGCGCAGCGGGGCCAACAGCCTGCGGTGAGTGACCCCTGACCCCTGACCCCACGTGACCCCCGTGACCCCACGTGACCCCCGTGACCCCCCCGCGACCCCTGACCTTTGCCCCCCCAGCTGCCCGGTGCTGCTGGTGGTGGGCGACAACTCCCCCCACAAGGACGCCATGGTGAGTGACGTCACTGGTGATGTCACTGGGCCTCCTGTGATGTCACCGGGCCTCCTCTGAGGTCACATGACACCCCCCATGGGGTCACACAGGGTCAGAGGTCATGGGGTCAGAGGTCATGGGGTCACAGAGGGTCAGAGGTCACAGGGGCTCAGAGGACTGCTGGGGGGGGGGGGACCGGGCCTTACCGGGGTCGCGAGGTCAGAGGTCAGCCAGGGGTCAGAGTCACCGGGGAGGGGTCGGAGGTCACAGCCCACCCGCGCAGCCGGCCAAGCTCACCGAGGCCTTCAAGTACTTCCTGCAGGGCATGGGCTACCGTGAGTACCGCCTAACGAGCCACCGCTAATTAACACTCCTGGGGGGGTAATTAGCGCTCGGGGCGGGTAATTAAGCCGCTCTGCATAATTAATTACCGCCGGGGTGGGGGGCTCGTTTGCGTGCTGGAAGGGGAAAACTCAGCTGAGGTGGGGGAGTTAATTACACCGGGGGGGGGGTAATTAGCGGTGCAATTAATTAACCTGGACCTGGGGGGAGTAATTAGCTGCTGTGAGGCAGGAATTAATTGACCTGAGGCTTAATTAACGCTCCTCAGTTCTAATTAACATCACCTCCCCCTCCACCCAGGGCAATTAAATGCAGTTCCAGGAGGGGGGGGGCGTGGCCTGGGGCAGGGGGCGTGGCCCGGGAGGGAGGAGGGGGCGTGGCCCGGAGGGAGGAGGGGGCGTGGCCCGGAGGGAGGAGGGGGCGTGGCCCGGGAGGGAGGAGGGGGCGTGGCCCGGGAGGGAGGAGGGGGCGTGGCCCGGGAGGGAGGAGGGGGCGTGGCCCGGGAGGGAGGTAGGGGGCGTGGCCCGGGAGGGAGGAGGGGGCGTGGCCCGGGAGGGAGGAGGGGGCGTGGCCCGGGAGGGAGGAGGGGGCGTGCCCGGGAGGGAGGAGGGGGCGTGGCCCGGGGCACCACCTGGCGCCCGGGGGAGGCGTGGCCGGGGTGGGAGGGAGGGGGGTGGGCGTGGCCGGGGAGGGGAGGGGCGGGGCGCGGCCCTGGGCCCCCCCCTCCCCGCAGTGGCGGCGGCGGCCATGACGCGGCTGTCGCGCTCCCGCACCGCCTCGCTCTCCAGCGCGGCCTCGGGGGACGGGGGGCGGGGCCGCAGCCTGTCCCGCGGCAGCCTGGGGGGGGGGGGGGGGCGCCCCCCTGCCCCCTGAGAAACCCCCCCGGGACCGCGCTCCATCCCCCCAAATCCCCCCCCACCCCCCATCCGGGACCCCCCCTAAAATCCCACACCCAGGACCCCTAGACCCCCTAAGCACCCCCCCCGGCAATGCCCCGAAATGGTTTGAGGCCCCCCCCCCAAATTCCCCCCCCCCCGGGACCCCAACCCCCCCCCGGGATCACCCTAGAACGGTTTGGGACCCCCCCCCCCCCCCCTCAAAGCCCCCCCACCCCCCTAAAATCCCCCACCCCGGACCCCAAACCCCCCACCCTCCCCCCAAGAACCCCTCTGACCCCCCCCAAACCCTTTGGGACTCCGTCCCCCAAGCACCCCCCCCCCATACCCCCGACCCCCCCATCCCGGGACCCCCAACCCCGCCCCCCCCGGGATCCCCCTAGAACGGTTTGGGACCCCCCCCCACCCTCTCAAAGCCCCCCACCCCCCAAACTCCCCCACCCCGGACCCCAAACCCCCCACCCTCCCCCCAAGAACCCCTCTGACCCCCCCCCCTAAACCCTTTGGGACTCCGCCCCCCAAGCCCCCCCCCCCCCCCCATACCCCCGACCCCCCCATCCCGGGATCCCCCAACCCCCCCCCCCCCCGGGATCCCCCTAGAACGGTTTGGGACCCCCCCCCCACCCTCTCAAAGCCCCCCCACCCCCCCAAAATCCCCACCCCGGACCCCAAACCCCCCACCCTCCCCCAAGAACCCCTCTGACCCCCCCCAAACTCTTTGGGACTCCGCCCCCCAAGCCCCCCCCCCCCCCCATACCCCCGACCCCCCATCCCGGGATCCCCAACCCCCCCCCCCCCGGGATCCCCCTAGAACGGTTTGGGACCCCCCCCCACCCTCTCAAAGCCCCCCCACCCCCCCAAAATCCCCACCCCGGACCCCAAACCCCCACCCTCCCCCAAGAACCCCTCTGACCCCCCCCCAAACTCTTTGGACTCGCCCCCCAAGCCCCCCCCCCCCATATCCCCGACCCCCCCATCCCGGGACCCCCAACCCCCCCCCCCATCCCGGGACCCCCAACCCCCCCCCCCCCGGGATCCCCCTAGAACGGTTTGGGACCCCCCCCCCACCCTCTCAAAGCCCCCCACCCCCCAAAATCCCCCACCCCGACCCCAAACCCCCACCCTCCCCCCAAGAACCCCTCTGACCCCCCCCAAACTCTTTGGGACTCCGCCCCCCAAGCCCCCTCCCCCCATACCCCGACCCCCCATCCCGGACCCCCAAACCCCCCCCCCGATCCCCCTAGAACGGTTTGGGACCCCCCCCCACCCTCTCAAAGCCCCCCCACCCCCCAAACTCCCCCACCCCGGACCCCAAACCTCCCACCCTGCCCCAAGAACCCCTCTGACCCCCCCCCTAAACCA
>NW_028239044.1:0-40927 GCF_036417535.1 Chlamydotis macqueenii
TAGCCGGCTGCCCGGAGGAAAAGAGGCTAGGAAAGATCGTAGCAGGCACGGTTGTTGCTGCACGAGAAGTGCCTGCTCCGGAGGCTTCTTGCGAGCAGCGCTAAAAGCACGCGAACATCGCGTTTCTGTGCTTTCCTGAACAGCTTGCGCTGGGACAGTTACAGCCGTGTTTTGCAAGCTGTCCGGGGTTCTGAGGCACTAAAAGTGCGGATGTGTGGCGACTGTGCAAGACGAGAACCGGCTGCTCTGAAAGCCCTTCCTGCTCGTCACGTACGCTTTCTAGCAGCTCTACGGACACACACGCGTCAGCCTCTTCACTGTCCTACACAGCTAGCACGCTGGCAGTTACCGTCAACTTGGAAGCAGCCGCGCAGAAGGCACTCGCCCTGCAACCGGCGAACAGCGCACATTCGCGGCTACACGCGAGCTGGCCGCACTCGGAGCTTTCGCGGCTCTTCTCTCGCTCTTTCCCGCAGAGCTCCGGCGATGCACAACTCGAACCGCGAAAGCCGCAATGAGCTTTGTGCAAGCTGCGCAGAAGAAACAAGGCACTAAACGGCAAATGTCCAGCTAATCTCCAACGTGAAAAGGCTCAGCAAGGAAAGCTCTTGCTAACAGCCCAGAAGCATTGCGACGCTTCTCTGGATGATTTGCCCACCAACACTTCACATCAGCTCAAGCCGGCTGCCCGGAGGAAAAGAGGCTAGGAAAGATCGTAGCAGGCACGGTTGTTGCTGCACGAGAAGTGCCTGCTCCGGAGGCTTCTTGCGAGCAGCGCTAAAAGCACGCGAACATCGCGTTTCTGTGCTTTCCTGAACAGCTTGCGCTGGGACAGTTACAGCCGTGTTTTGCAAGCTGTCCGGGGTTCTGAGGCACTAAAAGTGCGGATGTGTGGCGACTGTGCAAGACGAGAACCGGCTGCTCTGAAAGCCCTTCCTGCTCGTCACGTACGCTTTCTAGCAGCTCTACGGACACACACGCGTCAGCCTCTTCACTGTCCTACACAGCTAGCACGCTGGCAGTTACCGTCAACTTGGAAGCAGCCGCGCAGAAGGCACTCGCCCTGCAACCGGCGAACAGCGCACATTCGCGGCTACACGCGAGCTGGCCGCACTCGGAGCTTTCGCGGCTCTTCTCTCGCTCTTTCCCGCAGAGCTCCGGCGATGCACAACTCGAACCGCGAAAGCCGCAATGAGCTTTGTGCAAGCTGCGCAGAAGAAACAAGGCACTAAACCGGCAAATGTCCAGCTAATCTCCAACGTGAAAAGGCTCAGCAAGGAAAGCTCTTGCTAACAGCCCAGAAGCATTGCGACGCTTCTCTGGATGATTTGCCCACCAACACTTCACATCAGCTCAAGCCGGCTGCCCGGAGGAAAAGAGGCTAGGAAAGATCGTAGCAGGCACGGTTGTTGCTGCACGAGAAGTGCCTGCTCCGGAGGCTTCTTGCGAGCAGCGCTAAAAGCACGCGAACATCGCGTTTCTGTGCTTTCCTGAACAGCTTGCGCTGGGACAGTTACAGCCGTGTTTTGCAAGCTGTCCGGGGTTCTGAGGCACTAAAAGTGCGGATGTGTGGCGACTGTGCAAGACGAGAACCGGCTGCTCTGAAAGCCCTTCCTGCTCGTCACGTACGCTTTCTAGCAGCTCTACGGACACACACGCGTCAGCCTCTTCACTGTCCTACACAGCTAGCACGCTGGCAGTTACCGTCAACTTGGAAGCAGCCGCGCAGAAGGCACTCGCCCTGCAACCGGCGAACAGCGCACATTCGCGGCTACACGCGAGCTGGCCGCACTCGGAGCTTTCGCGGCTCTTCTCTCGCTCTTTCCCGCAGAGCTCCGGCGATGCACAACTCGAACCGCGAAAGCCGCAATGAGCTTTGTGCAAGCTGCGCAGAAGAAACAAGGCACTAAACCGGCAAATGTCCAGCTAATCTCCAACGTGAAAAGGGTCAGCAAGGAAAGCTCTTGCTAACAGCCCAGAAGCATTGCGACGCTTCTCTGGATGATTTGCCCACCAACACTTCACATCAGCTCAAGCCGGCTGCCCGGAGGAAAAGAGGCTAGGAAAGATCGTAGCAGGCACGGTTGTTGCTGCACGAGAAGTGCCTGCTCCGGAGGCTTCTTGCGAGCAGCGCTAAAAGCACGCGAACATCGCGTTTCTGTGCTTTCCTGAACAGCTTGCGCTGGGACAGTTACAGCCGTGTTTTGCAAGCTGTCCGGGGTTCTGAGGCACTAAAAGTGCGGATGTGTGGCGACTGTGCAAGACGAGAACCGGCTGCTCTGAAAGCCCTTCCTGCTCGTCACGTACGCTTTCTAGCAGCTCTACGGACACACACGCGTCAGCCTCTTCACTGTCCTACACAGCTAGCACGCTGGCAGTTACCGTCAACTTGGAAGCAGCCGCGCAGAAGGCACTCGCCCTGCAACCGGCGAACAGCGCACATTCGCGGCTACACGCGAGCCGGCCGCACTCGGAGCTTTCGCGGCTCTTCTCTCGCTCTTTCCCGCAGAGCTCCGGCGATGCACAACTCGAACCGCGAAAGCCGCAATGAGCTTTGTGCAAGCTGCGCAGAAGAAACAAGGCACTAAACCGGCAAATGTCCAGCTAATCTCCAACGTGAAAAGGCTCAGCAAGGAAAGCTCTTGCTAACAGCCCAGAAGCATTGCGACGCTTCTCTGGATGATTTGCCCACCAACACTTCACATCAGCTCAAGCCGGCTGCCCGGAGGAAAAGAGGCTAGGAAAGATCGTAGCAGGCACGGTTGTTGCTGCACGAGAAGTGCCTGCTCCGGAGGCTTCTTGCGAGCAGCGCTAAAAGCACGCGAACATCGCGTTTCTGTGCTTTCCTGAACAGCTTGCGCTGGGACAGTTACAGCCGTGTTTTGCAAGCTGTCCGGGGTTCTGAGGCACTAAAAGTGCGGATGTGTGGCGACTGTGCAAGACGAGAACCGGCTGCTCTGAAAGCCCTTCCTGCTCGTCACGTACGCTTTCTAGCAGCTCTACGGACACACACGCGTCAGCCTCTTCACTGTCCTACACAGCTAGCACGCTGGCAGTTACCGTCAACTTGGAAGCAGCCGCGCAGAAGGCACTCGCCCTGCAACCGGCGAACAGCGCACATTCGCGGCTACACGCGAGCCGGCCGCACTCGGAGCTTTCGCGGCTCTTCTCTCGCTCTTTCCCGCAGAGCTCCGGCGATGCACAACTCGAACCGCGAAAGCCGCAATGAGCTTTGTGCAAGCTGCGCAGAAGAAACAAGGCACTAAACCGGCAAATGTCCAGCTAATCTCCAACGTGAAAAGGCTCAGCAAGGAAAGCTCTTGCTAACAGCCCAGAAGCATTGCGACGCTTCTCTGGATGATTTGCCCACCAACACTTCACATCAGCTCAAGCCGGCTGCCCGGAGGAAAAGAGGCTAGGAAAGATCGTAGCAGGCACGGTTGTTGCTGCACGAGAAGTGCCTGCTCCGGAGGCTTCTTGCGAGCAGCGCTAAAAGCACGCGAACATCGCGTTTCTGTGCTTTCCTGAACAGCTTGCGCTGGGACAGTTACAGCCGTGTTTTGCAAGCTGTCCGGGGTTCTGAGGCACTAAAAGTGCGGATGTGTGGCGACTGTGCAAGACGAGAACCGGCTGCTCTGAAAGCCCTTCCTGCTCGTCACGTACGCTTTCTAGCAGCTCTACGGACACACACGCGTCAGCCTCTTCACTGTCCTACACAGCTAGCACGCTGGCAGTTACCGTCAACTTGGAAGCAGCCGCGCAGAAGGCACTCGCCCTGCAACCGGCGAACAGCGCACATTCGCGGCTACACGCGAGCTGGCCGCACTCGGAGCTTTCGCGGCTCTTCTCTCGCTCTTTCCCGCAGAGCTCCGGCGATGCACAACTCGAACCGCGAAAGCCGCAATGAGCTTTGTGCAAGCTGCGCAGAAGAAACAAGGCACTAAACCGGCAAATGTCCAGCTAATCTCCAACGTGAAAAGGCTCAGCAAGGAAAGCTCTTGCTAACAGCCCAGAAGCATTGCGACGCTTCTCTGGATGATTTGCCCACCAACACTTCACATCAGCTCAAGCCGGCTGCCCGGAGGAAAAGAGGCTAGGAAAGATCGTAGCAGGCACGGTTGTTGCTGCACGAGAAGTGCCTGCTCCGGAGGCTTCTTGCGAGCAGCGCTAAAAGCACGCGAACATCGCGTTTCTGTGCTTTCCTGAACAGCTTGCGCTGGGACAGTTACAGCCGTGTTTTGCAAGCTGTCCGGGGTTCTGAGGCACTAAAAGTGCGGATGTGTGGCGACTGTGCAAGACGAGAACCGGCTGCTCTGAAAGCCCTTCCTGCTCGTCACGTACGCTTTCTAGCAGCTCTACGGACACACACGCGTCAGCCTCTTCACTGTCCTACACAGCTAGCACGCTGGCAGTTACCGTCAACTTGGAAGCAGCCGCGCAGAAGGCACTCGCCCTGCAACCGGCGAACAGCGCACATTCGCGGCTACACGCGAGCTGGCCGCACTCGGAGCTTTCGCGGCTCTTCTCTCGCTCTTTCCCGCAGAGCTCCGGCGATGCACAACTCGAACCGCGAAAGCCGCAATGAGCTTTGTGCAAGCTGCGCAGAAGAAACAAGGCACTAAACCGGCAAATGTCCAGCTAATCTCCAACGTGAAAAGGCTCAGCAAGGAAAGCTCTTGCTAACAGCCCAGAAGCATTGCGACGCTTCTCTGGATGATTTGCCCACCAACACTTCACATCAGCTCAAGCCGGCTGCCCGGAGGAAAAGAGGCTAGGAAAGATCGTAGCAGGCACGGTTGTTGCTGCACGAGAAGTGCCTGCTCCGGAGGCTTCTTGCGAGCAGCGCTAAAAGCACGCGAACATCGCGTTTCTGTGCTTTCCTGAACAGCTTGCGCTGGGACAGTTACAGCCGTGTTTTGCAAGCTGTCCGGGGTTCTGAGGCACTAAAAGTGCGGATGTGTGGCGACTGTGCAAGACGAGAACCGGCTGCTCTGAAAGCCCTTCCTGCTCGTCACGTACGCTTTCTAGCAGCTCTACGGACACACACGCGTCAGCCTCTTCACTGTCCTACACAGCTAGCACGCTGGCAGTTACCGTCAACTTGGAAGCAGCCGCGCAGAAGGCACTCGCCCTGCAACCGGCGAACAGCGCACATTCGCGGCTACACGCGAGCTGGCCGCACTCGGAGCTTTCGCGGCTCTTCTCTCGCTCTTTCCCGCAGAGCTCCGGCGATGCACAACTCGAACCGCGAAAGCCGCAATGAGCTTTGTGCAAGCTGCGCAGAAGAAACAAGGCACTAAACCGGCAAATGTCCAGCTAATCTCCAACGTGAAAAGGGTCAGCAAGGAAAGCTCTTGCTAACAGCCCAGAAGCATTGCGACGCTTCTCTGGATGATTTGCCCACCAACACTTCACATCAGCTCAAGCCGGCTGCCCGGAGGAAAAGAGGCTAGGAAAGATCGTAGCAGGCACGGTTGTTGCTGCACGAGAAGTGCCTGCTCCGGAGGCTTCTTGCGAGCAGCGCTAAAAGCACGCGAACATCGCGTTTCTGTGCTTTCCTGAACAGCTTGCGCTGGGACAGTTACAGCCGTGTTTTGCAAGCTGTCCGGGGTTCTGAGGCACTAAAAGTGCGGATGTGTGGCGACTGTGCAAGACGAGAACCGGCTGCTCTGAAAGCCCTTCCTGCTCGTCACGTACGCTTTCTAGCAGCTCTACGGACACACACGCGTCAGCCTCTTCACTGTCCTACACAGCTAGCACGCTGGCAGTTACCGTCAACTTGGAAGCAGCCGCGCAGAAGGCACTCGCCCTGCAACCGGCGAACAGCGCACATTCGCGGCTACACGCGAGCTGGCCGCACTCGGAGCTTTCGCGGCTCTTCTCTCGCTCTTTCCCGCAGAGCTCCGGCGATGCACAACTCGAACCGCGAAAGCCGCAATGAGCTTTGTGCAAGCTGCGCAGAAGAAACAAGGCACTAAACCGGCAAATGTCCAGCTAATCTCCAACGTGAAAAGGCTCAGCAAGGAAAGCTCTTGCTAACAGCCCAGAAGCATTGCGACGCTTCTCTGGATGATTTGCCCACCAACACTTCACATCAGCTCAAGCCGGCTGCCCGGAGGAAAAGAGGCTAGGAAAGATCGTAGCAGGCACGGTTGTTGCTGCACGAGAAGTGCCTGCTCCGGAGGCTTCTTGCGAGCAGCGCTAAAAGCACGCGAACATCGCGTTTCTGTGCTTTCCTGAACAGCTTGCGCTGGGACAGTTACAGCCGTGTTTTGCAAGCTGTCCGGGGTTCTGAGGCACTAAAAGTGCGGATGTGTGGCGACTGTGCAAGACGAGAACCGGCTGCTCTGAAAGCCCTTCCTGCTCGTCACGTACGCTTTCTAGCAGCTCTACGGACACACACGCGTCAGCCTCTTCACTGTCCTACACAGCTAGCACGCTGGCAGTTACCGTCAACTTGGAAGCAGCCGCGCAGAAGGCAGTCGCCCTGCAACCGGCGAACAGCGCACATTCGCGGCTACACGCGAGCTGGCCGCACTCGGAGCTTTCGCGGCTCTTCTCTCGCTCTTTCCCGCAGAGCTCCGGCGATGCACAACTCGAACCGCGAAAGCCGCAATGAGCTTTGTGCAAGCTGCGCAGAAGAAACAAGGCACTAAACCGGCAAATGTCCAGCTAATCTCCAACGTGAAAAGGGTCAGCAAGGAAAGCTCTTGCTAACAGCCCAGAAGCATTGCGACGCTTCTCTGGATGATTTGCCCACCAACACTTCACATCAGCTCAAGCCGGCTGCCCGGAGGAAAAGAGGCTAGGAAAGATCGTAGCAGGCACGGTTGTTGCTGCACGAGAAGTGCCTGCTCCGGAGGCTTCTTGCGAGCAGCGCTAAAAGCACGCGAACATCGCGTTTCTGTGCTTTCCTGAACAGCTTGCGCTGGGACAGTTACAGCCGTGTTTTGCAAGCTGTCCGGGGTTCTGAGGCACTAAAAGTGCGGATGTGTGGCGACTGTGCAAGACGAGAACCGGCTGCTCTGAAAGCCCTTCCTGCTCGTCACGTACGCTTTCTAGCAGCTCTACGGACACACACGCGTCAGCCTCTTCACTGTCCTACACAGCTAGCACGCTGGCAGTTACCGTCAACTTGGAAGCAGCCGCGCAGAAGGCAGTCGCCCTGCAACCGGCGAACAGCGCACATTCGCGGCTACACGCGAGCTGGCCGCACTCGGAGCTTTCGCGGCTCTTCTCTCGCTCTTTCCCGCAGAGCTCCGGCGATGCACAACTCGAACCGCGAAAGCCGCAATGAGCTTTGTGCAAGCTGCGCAGAAGAAACAAGGCACTAAACCGGCAAATGTCCAGCTAATCTCCAACGTGAAAAGGCTCAGCAAGGAAAGCTCTTGCTAACAGCCCAGAAGCATTGCGACGCTTCTCTGGATGATTTGCCCACCAACACTTCACATCAGCTCAAGCCGGCTGCCCGGAGGAAAAGAGGCTAGGAAAGATCGTAGCAGGCACGGTTGTTGCTGCACGAGAAGTGCCTGCTCCGGAGGCTTCTTGCGAGCAGCGCTAAAAGCACGCGAACATCGCGTTTCTGTGCTTTCCTGAACAGCTTGCGCTGGGACAGTTACAGCCGTGTTTTGCAAGCTGTCCGGGGTTCTGAGGCACTAAAAGTGCGGATGTGTGGCGACTGTCCAAGACGAGAACCGGCTGCTCTGAAAGCCCTTCCTGCTCGTCACGTACGCTTTCTAGCAGCTCTACGGACACACACGCGTCAGCCTCTTCACTGTCCTACACAGCTAGCACGCTGGCAGTTACCGTCAACTTGGAAGCAGCCGCGCAGAAGGCACTCGCCCTGCAACCGGCGAACAGCGCACATTCGCGGCTACACGCGAGCTGGCCGCACTCGGAGCTTTCGCGGCTCTTCTCTCGCTCTTTCCCGCAGAGCTCCGGCGATGCACAACTCGAACCGCGAAAGCCGCAATGAGCTTTGTGCAAGCTGCGCAGAAGAAACAAGGCACTAAACCGGCAAATGTCCAGCTAATCTCCAACGTGAAAAGGCTCAGCAAGGAAAGCTCTTGCTAACAGCCCAGAAGCATTGCGACGCTTCTCTGGATGATTTGCCCACCAACACTTCACATCAGCTCAAGCCGGCTGCCCGGAGGAAAAGAGGCTAGGAAAGATCGTAGCAGGCACGGTTGTTGCTGCACGAGAAGTGCCTGCTCCGGAGGCTTCTTGCGAGCAGCGCTAAAAGCACGCGAACATCGCGTTTCTGTGCTTTCCTGAACAGCTTGCGCTGGGACAGTTACAGCCGTGTTTTGCAAGCTGTCCGGGGTTCTGAGGCACTAAAAGTGCGGATGTGTGGCGACTGTGCAAGACGAGAACCGGCTGCTCTGAAAGCCCTTCCTGCTCGTCACGTACGCTTTCTAGCAGCTCTACGGACACACACGCGTCAGCCTCTTCACTGTCCTACACAGCTAGCACGCTGGCAGTTACCGTCAACTTGGAAGCAGCCGCGCAGAAGGCAGTCGCCCTGCAACCGGCGAACAGCGCACATTCGCGGCTACACGCGAGCTGGCCGCACTCGGAGCTTTCGCGGCTCTTCTCTCGCTCTTTCCCGCAGAGCTCCGGCGATGCACAACTCGAACCGCGAAAGCCGCAATGAGCTTTGTGCAAGCTGCGCAGAAGAAACAAGGCACTAAACCGGCAAATGTCCAGCTAATCTCCAACGTGAAAAGGCTCAGCAAGGAAAGCTCTTGCTAACAGCCCAGAAGCATTGCGACGCTTCTCTGGATGATTTGCCCACCAACACTTCACATCAGCTCAAGCCGGCTGCCCGGAGGAAAAGAGGCTAGGAAAGATCGTAGCAGGCACGGTTGTTGCTGCACGAGAAGTGCCTGCTCCGGAGGCTTCTTGCGAGCAGCGCTAAAAGCACGCGAACATCGCGTTTCTGTGCTTTCCTGAACAGCTTGCGCTGGGACAGTTACAGCCGTGTTTTGCAAGCTGTCCGGGGTTCTGAGGCACTAAAAGTGCGGATGTGTGGCGACTGTGCAAGACGAGAACCGGCTGCTCTGAAAGCCCTTCCTGCTCGTCACGTACGCTTTCTAGCAGCTCTACGGACACACACGCGTCAGCCTCTTCACTGTCCTACACAGCTAGCACGCTGGCAGTTACCGTCAACTTGGAAGCAGCCGCGCAGAAGGCACTCGCCCTGCAACCGGCGAACAGCGCACATTCGCGGCTACACGCGAGCTGGCCGCACTCGGAGCTTTCGCGGCTCTTCTCTCGCTCTTTCCCGCAGAGCTCCGGCGATGCACAACTCGAACCGCGAAAGCCGCAATGAGCTTTGTGCAAGCTGCGCAGAAGAAACAAGGCACTAAACCGGCAAATGTCCAGCTAATCTCCAACGTGAAAAGGGTCAGCAAGGAAAGCTCTTGCTAACAGCCCAGAAGCATTGCGACGCTTCTCTGGATGATTTGCCCACCAACACTTCACATCAGCTCAAGCCGGCTGCCCGGAGGAAAAGAGGCTAGGAAAGATCGTAGCAGGCACGGTTGTTGCTGCACGAGAAGTGCCTGCTCCGGAGGCTTCTTGCGAGCAGCGCTAAAAGCACGCGAACATCGCGTTTCTGTGCTTTCCTGAACAGCTTGCGCTGGGACAGTTACAGCCGTGTTTTGCAAGCTGTCCGGGGTTCTGAGGCACTAAAAGTGCGGATGTGTGGCGACTGTGCAAGACGAGAACCGGCTGCTCTGAAAGCCCTTCCTGCTCGTCACGTACGCTTTCTAGCAGCTCTACGGACACACACGCGTCAGCCTCTTCACTGTCCTACACAGCTAGCACGCTGGCAGTTACCGTCAACTTGGAAGCAGCCGCGCAGAAGGCACTCGCCCTGCAACCGGCGAACAGCGCACATTCGCGGCTACACGCGAGCTGGCCGCACTCGGAGCTTTCGCGGCTCTTCTCTCGCTCTTTCCCGCAGAGCTCCGGCGATGCACAACTCGAACCGCGAAAGCCGCAATGAGCTTTGTGCAAGCTGCGCAGAAGAAACAAGGCACTAAACCGGCAAATGTCCAGCTAATCTCCAACGTGAAAAGGCTCAGCAAGGAAAGCTCTTGCTAACAGCCCAGAAGCATTGCGACGCTTCTCTGGATGATTTGCCCACCAACACTTCACATCAGCTCAAGCCGGCTGCCCGGAGGAAAAGAGGCTAGGAAAGATCGTAGCAGGCACGGTTGTTGCTGCACGAGAAGTGCCTGCTCCGGAGGCTTCTTGCGAGCAGCGCTAAAAGCACGCGAACATCGCGTTTCTGTGCTTTCCTGAACAGCTTGCGCTGGGACAGTTACAGCCGTGTTTTGCAAGCTGTCCGGGGTTCTGAGGCACTAAAAGTGCGGATGTGTGGCGACTGTGCAAGACGAGAACCGGCTGCTCTGAAAGCCCTTCCTGCTCGTCACGTACGCTTTCTAGCAGCTCTACGGACACACACGCGTCAGCCTCTTCACTGTCCTACACAGCTAGCACGCTGGCAGTTACCGTCAACTTGGAAGCAGCCGCGCAGAAGGCAGTCGCCCTGCAACCGGCGAACAGCGCACATTCGCGGCTACACGCGAGCTGGCCGCACTCGGAGCTTTCGCGGCTCTTCTCTCGCTCTTTCCCGCAGAGCTCCGGCGATGCACAACTCGAACCGCGAAAGCCGCAATGAGCTTTGTGCAAGCTGCGCAGAAGAAACAAGGCACTAAACCGGCAAATGTCCAGCTAATCTCCAACGTGAAAAGGCTCAGCAAGGAAAGCTCTTGCTAACAGCCCAGAAGCATTGCGACGCTTCTCTGGATGATTTGCCCACCAACACTTCACATCAGCTCAAGCCGGCTGCCCGGAGGAAAAGAGGCTAGGAAAGATCGTAGCAGGCACGGTTGTTGCTGCACGAGAAGTGCCTGCTCCGGAGGCTTCTTGCGAGCAGCGCTAAAAGCACGCGAACATCGCGTTTCTGTGCTTTCCTGAACAGCTTGCGCTGGGACAGTTACAGCCGTGTTTTGCAAGCTGTCCGGGGTTCTGAGGCACTAAAAGTGCGGATGTGTGGCGACTGTGCAAGACGAGAACCGGCTGCTCTGAAAGCCCTTCCTGCTCGTCACGTACGCTTTCTAGCAGCTCTACGGACACACACGCGTCAGCCTCTTCACTGTCCTACACAGCTAGCACGCTGGCAGTTACCGTCAACTTGGAAGCAGCCGCGCAGAAGGCACTCGCCCTGCAACCGGCGAACAGCGCACATTCGCGGCTACACGCGAGCTGGCCGCACTCGGAGCTTTCGCGGCTCTTCTCTCGCTCTTTCCCGCAGAGCTCCGGCGATGCACAACTCGAACCGCGAAAGCCGCAATGAGCTTTGTGCAAGCTGCGCAGAAGAAACAAGGCACTAAACCGGCAAATGTCCAGCTAATCTCCAACGTGAAAAGGCTCAGCAAGGAAAGCTCTTGCTAACAGCCCAGAAGCATTGCGACGCTTCTCTGGATGATTTGCCCACCAACACTTCACATCAGCTCAAGCCGGCTGCCCGGAGGAAAAGAGGCTAGGAAAGATCGTAGCAGGCACGGTTGTTGCTGCACGAGAAGTGCCTGCTCCGGAGGCTTCTTGCGAGCAGCGCTAAAAGCACGCGAACATCGCGTTTCTGTGCTTTCCTGAACAGCTTGCGCTGGGACAGTTACAGCCGTGTTTTGCAAGCTGTCCGGGGTTCTGAGGCACTAAAAGTGCGGATGTGTGGCGACTGTGCAAGACGAGAACCGGCTGCTCTGAAAGCCCTTCCTGCTCGTCACGTACGCTTTCTAGCAGCTCTACGGACACACACGCGTCAGCCTCTTCACTGTCCTACACAGCTAGCACGCTGGCAGTTACCGTCAACTTGGAAGCAGCCGCGCAGAAGGCACTCGCCCTGCAACCGGCGAACAGCGCACATTCGCGGCTACACGCGAGCTGGCCGCACTCGGAGCTTTCGCGGCTCTTCTCTCGCTCTTTCCCGCAGAGCTCCGGCGATGCACAACTCGAACCGCGAAAGCCGCAATGAGCTTTGTGCAAGCTGCGCAGAAGAAACAAGGCACTAAACCGGCAAATGTCCAGCTAATCTCCAACGTGAAAAGGCTCAGCAAGGAAAGCTCTTGCTAACAGCCCAGAAGCATTGCGACGCTTCTCTGGATGATTTGCCCACCAACACTTCACATCAGCTCAAGCCGGCTGCCCGGAGGAAAAGAGGCTAGGAAAGATCGTAGCAGGCACGGTTGTTGCTGCACGAGAAGTGCCTGCTCCGGAGGCTTCTTGCGAGCAGCGCTAAAAGCACGCGAACATCGCGTTTCTGTGCTTTCCTGAACAGCTTGCGCTGGGACAGTTACAGCCGTGTTTTGCAAGCTGTCCGGGGTTCTGAGGCACTAAAAGTGCGGATGTGTGGCGACTGTGCAAGACGAGAACCGGCTGCTCTGAAAGCCCTTCCTGCTCGTCACGTACGCTTTCTAGCAGCTCTACGGACACACACGCGTCAGCCTCTTCACTGTCCTACACAGCTAGCACGCTGGCAGTTACCGTCAACTTGGAAGCAGCCGCGCAGAAGGCAGTCGCCCTGCAACCGGCGAACAGCGCACATTCGCGGCTACACGCGAGCTGGCCGCACTCGGAGCTTTCGCGGCTCTTCTCTCGCTCTTTCCCGCAGAGCTCCGGCGATGCACAACTCGAACCGCGAAAGCCGCAATGAGCTTTGTGCAAGCTGCGCAGAAGAAACAAGGCACTAAACCGGCAAATGTCCAGCTAATCTCCAACGTGAAAAGGGTCAGCAAGGAAAGCTCTTGCTAACAGCCCAGAAGCATTGCGACGCTTCTCTGGATGATTTGCCCACCAACACTTCACATCAGCTCAAGCCGGCTGCCCGGAGGAAAAGAGGCTAGGAAAGATCGTAGCAGGCACGGTTGTTGCTGCACGAGAAGTGCCTGCTCCGGAGGCTTCTTGCGAGCAGCGCTAAAAGCACGCGAACATCGCGTTTCTGTGCTTTCCTGAACAGCTTGCGCTGGGACAGTTACAGCCGTGTTTTGCAAGCTGTCCGGGGTTCTGAGGCACTAAAAGTGCGGATGTGTGGCGACTGTGCAAGACGAGAACCGGCTGCTCTGAAAGCCCTTCCTGCTCGTCACGTACGCTTTCTAGCAGCTCTACGGACACACACGCGTCAGCCTCTTCACTGTCCTACACAGCTAGCACGCTGGCAGTTACCGTCAACTTGGAAGCAGCCGCGCAGAAGGCAGTCGCCCTGCAACCGGCGAACAGCGCACATTCGCGGCTACACGCGAGCTGGCCGCACTCGGAGCTTTCGCGGCTCTTCTCTCGCTCTTTCCCGCAGAGCTCCGGCGATGCACAACTCGAACCGCGAAAGCCGCAATGAGCTTTGTGCAAGCTGCGCAGAAGAAACAAGGCACTAAACCGGCAAATGTCCAGCTAATCTCCAACGTGAAAAGGCTCAGCAAGGAAAGCTCTTGCTAACAGCCCAGAAGCATTGCGACGCTTCTCTGGATGATTTGCCCACCAACACTTCACATCAGCTCAAGCCGGCTGCCCGGAGGAAAAGAGGCTAGGAAAGATCGTAGCAGGCACGGTTGTTGCTGCACGAGAAGTGCCTGCTCCGGAGGCTTCTTGCGAGCAGCGCTAAAAGCACGCGAACATCGCGTTTCTGTGCTTTCCTGAACAGCTTGCGCTGGGACAGTTACAGCCGTGTTTTGCAAGCTGTCCGGGGTTCTGAGGCACTAAAAGTGCGGATGTGTGGCGACTGTCCAAGACGAGAACCGGCTGCTCTGAAAGCCCTTCCTGCTCGTCACGTACGCTTTCTAGCAGCTCTACGGACACACACGCGTCAGCCTCTTCACTGTCCTACACAGCTAGCACGCTGGCAGTTACCGTCAACTTGGAAGCAGCCGCGCAGAAGGCACTCGCCCTGCAACCGGCGAACAGCGCACATTCGCGGCTACACGCGAGCTGGCCGCACTCGGAGCTTTCGCGGCTCTTCTCTCGCTCTTTCCCGCAGAGCTCCGGCGATGCACAACTCGAACCGCGAAAGCCGCAATGAGCTTTGTGCAAGCTGCGCAGAAGAAACAAGGCACTAAACCGGCAAATGTCCAGCTAATCTCCAACGTGAAAAGGCTCAGCAAGGAAAGCTCTTGCTAACAGCCCAGAAGCATTGCGACGCTTCTCTGGATGATTTGCCCACCAACACTTCACATCAGCTCAAGCCGGCTGCCCGGAGGAAAAGAGGCTAGGAAAGATCGTAGCAGGCACGGTTGTTGCTGCACGAGAAGTGCCTGCTCCGGAGGCTTCTTGCGAGCAGCGCTAAAAGCACGCGAACATCGCGTTTCTGTGCTTTCCTGAACAGCTTGCGCTGGGACAGTTACAGCCGTGTTTTGCAAGCTGTCCGGGGTTCTGAGGCACTAAAAGTGCGGATGTGTGGCGACTGTGCAAGACGAGAACCGGCTGCTCTGAAAGCCCTTCCTGCTCGTCACGTACGCTTTCTAGCAGCTCTACGGACACACACGCGTCAGCCTCTTCACTGTCCTACACAGCTAGCACGCTGGCAGTTACCGTCAACTTGGAAGCAGCCGCGCAGAAGGCAGTCGCCCTGCAACCGGCGAACAGCGCACATTCGCGGCTACACGCGAGCTGGCCGCACTCGGAGCTTTCGCGGCTCTTCTCTCGCTCTTTCCCGCAGAGCTCCGGCGATGCACAACTCGAACCGCGAAAGCCGCAATGAGCTTTGTGCAAGCTGCGCAGAAGAAACAAGGCACTAAACCGGCAAATGTCCAGCTAATCTCCAACGTGAAAAGGCTCAGCAAGGAAAGCTCTTGCTAACAGCCCAGAAGCATTGCGACGCTTCTCTGGATGATTTGCCCACCAACACTTCACATCAGCTCAAGCCGGCTGCCCGGAGGAAAAGAGGCTAGGAAAGATCGTAGCAGGCACGGTTGTTGCTGCACGAGAAGTGCCTGCTCCGGAGGCTTCTTGCGAGCAGCGCTAAAAGCACGCGAACATCGCGTTTCTGTGCTTTCCTGAACAGCTTGCGCTGGGACAGTTACAGCCGTGTTTTGCAAGCTGTCCGGGGTTCTGAGGCACTAAAAGTGCGGATGTGTGGCGACTGTGCAAGACGAGAACCGGCTGCTCTGAAAGCCCTTCCTGCTCGTCACGTACGCTTTCTAGCAGCTCTACGGACACACACGCGTCAGCCTCTTCACTGTCCTACACAGCTAGCACGCTGGCAGTTACCGTCAACTTGGAAGCAGCCGCGCAGAAGGCACTCGCCCTGCAACCGGCGAACAGCGCACATTCGCGGCTACACGCGAGCTGGCCGCACTCGGAGCTTTCGCGGCTCTTCTCTCGCTCTTTCCCGCAGAGCTCCGGCGATGCACAACTCGAACCGCGAAAGCCGCAATGAGCTTTGTGCAAGCTGCGCAGAAGAAACAAGGCACTAAACCGGCAAATGTCCAGCTAATCTCCAACGTGAAAAGGGTCAGCAAGGAAAGCTCTTGCTAACAGCCCAGAAGCATTGCGACGCTTCTCTGGATGATTTGCCCACCAACACTTCACATCAGCTCAAGCCGGCTGCCCGGAGGAAAAGAGGCTAGGAAAGATCGTAGCAGGCACGGTTGTTGCTGCACGAGAAGTGCCTGCTCCGGAGGCTTCTTGCGAGCAGCGCTAAAAGCACGCGAACATCGCGTTTCTGTGCTTTCCTGAATAGCTTGCGCTGGGACAGTTACAGCCGTGTTTTGCAAGCTGTCCGGGGTTCTGAGGCACTAAAAGTGCGGATGTGTGGCGACTGTGCAAGACGAGAACCGGCTGCTCTGAAAGCCCTTCCTGCTCGTCACGTACGCTTTCTAGCAGCTCTACGGACACACACGCGTCAGCCTCTTCACTGTCCTACACAGCTAGCACGCTGGCAGTTACCGTCAACTTGGAAGCAGCCGCGCAGAAGGCACTCGCCCTGCAACCGGCGAACAGCGCACATTCGCGGCTACACGCGAGCTGGCCGCACTCGGAGCTTTCGCGGCTCTTCTCTCGCTCTTTCCCGCAGAGCTCCGGCGATGCACAACTCGAACCGCGAAAGCCGCAATGAGCTTTGTGCAAGCTGCGCAGAAGAAACAAGGCACTAAACCGGCAAATGTCCAGCTAATCTCCAACGTGAAAAGGCTCAGCAAGGAAAGCTCTTGCTAACAGCCCAGAAGCATTGCGACGCTTCTCTGGATGATTTGCCCACCAACACTTCACATCAGCTCAAGCCGGCTGCCCGGAGGAAAAGAGGCTAGGAAAGATCGTAGCAGGCACGGTTGTTGCTGCACGAGAAGTGCCTGCTCCGGAGGCTTCTTGCGAGCAGCGCTAAAAGCACGCGAACATCGCGTTTCTGTGCTTTCCTGAACAGCTTGCGCTGGGACAGTTACAGCCGTGTTTTGCAAGCTGTCCGGGGTTCTGAGGCACTAAAAGTGCGGATGTGTGGCGACTGTGCAAGACGAGAACCGGCTGCTCTGAAAGCCCTTCCTGCTCGTCACGTACGCTTTCTAGCAGCTCTACGGACACACACGCGTCAGCCTCTTCACTGTCCTACACAGCTAGCACGCTGGCAGTTACCGTCAACTTGGAAGCAGCCGCGCAGAAGGCACTCGCCCTGCAACCGGCGAACAGCGCACATTCGCGGCTACACGCGAGCTGGCCGCACTCGGAGCTTTCGCGGCTCTTCTCTCGCTCTTTCCCGCAGAGCTCCGGCGATGCACAACTCGAACCGCGAAAGCCGCAATGAGCTTTGTGCAAGCTGCGCAGAAGAAACAAGGCACTAAACCGGCAAATGTCCAGCTAATCTCCAACGTGAAAAGGCTCAGCAAGGAAAGCTCTTGCTAACAGCCCAGAAGCATTGCGACGCTTCTCTGGATGATTTGCCCACCAACACTTCACATCAGCTCAAGCCGGCTGCCCGGAGGAAAAGAGGCTAGGAAAGATCGTAGCAGGCACGGTTGTTGCTGCACGAGAAGTGCCTGCTCCGGAGGCTTCTTGCGAGCAGCGCTAAAAGCACGCGAACATCGCGTTTCTGTGCTTTCCTGAACAGCTTGCGCTGGGACAGTTACAGCCGTGTTTTGCAAGCTGTCCGGGGTTCTGAGGCACTAAAAGTGCGGATGTGTGGCGACTGTGCAAGACGAGAACCGGCTGCTCTGAAAGCCCTTCCTGCTCGTCACGTACGCTTTCTAGCAGCTCTACGGACACACACGCGTCAGCCTCTTCACTGTCCTACACAGCTAGCACGCTGGCAGTTACCGTCAACTTGGAAGCAGCCGCGCAGAAGGCACTCGCCCTGCAACCGGCGAACAGCGCACATTCGCGGCTACACGCGAGCTGGCCGCACTCGGAGCTTTCGCGGCTCTTCTCTCGCTCTTTCCCGCAGAGCTCCGGCGATGCACAACTCGAACCGCGAAAGCCGCAATGAGCTTTGTGCAAGCTGCGCAGAAGAAACAAGGCACTAAACCGGCAAATGTCCAGCTAATCTCCAACGTGAAAAGGCTCAGCAAGGAAAGCTCTTGCTAACAGCCCAGAAGCATTGCGACGCTTCTCTGGATGATTTGCCCACCAACACTTCACATCAGCTCAAGCCGGCTGCCCGGAGGAAAAGAGGCTAGGAAAGATCGTAGCAGGCACGGTTGTTGCTGCACGAGAAGTGCCTGCTCCGGAGGCTTCTTGCGAGCAGCGCTAAAAGCACGCGAACATCGCGTTTCTGTGCTTTCCTGAACAGCTTGCGCTGGGACAGTTACAGCCGTGTTTTGCAAGCTGTCCGGGGTTCTGAGGCACTAAAAGTGCGGATGTGTGGCGACTGTGCAAGACGAGAACCGGCTGCTCTGAAAGCCCTTCCTGCTCGTCACGTACGCTTTCTAGCAGCTCTACGGACACACACGCGTCAGCCTCTTCACTGTCCTACACAGCTAGCACGCTGGCAGTTACCGTCAACTTGGAAGCAGCCGCGCAGAAGGCACTCGCCCTGCAACCGGCGAACAGCGCACATTCGCGGCTACACGCGAGCTGGCCGCACTCGGAGCTTTCGCGGCTCTTCTCTCGCTCTTTCCCGCAGAGCTCCGGCGATGCACAACTCGAACCGCGAAAGCCGCAATGAGCTTTGTGCAAGCTGCGCAGAAGAAACAAGGCACTAAACCGGCAAATGTCCAGCTAATCTCCAACGTGAAAAGGCTCAGCAAGGAAAGCTCTTGCTAACAGCCCAGAAGCATTGCGACGCTTCTCTGGATGATTTGCCCACCAACACTTCACATCAGCTCAAGCCGGCTGCCCGGAGGAAAAGAGGCTAGGAAAGATCGTAGCAGGCACGGTTGTTGCTGCACGAGAAGTGCCTGCTCCGGAGGCTTCTTGCGAGCAGCGCTAAAAGCACGCGAACATCGCGTTTCTGTGCTTTCCTGAACAGCTTGCGCTGGGACAGTTACAGCCGTGTTTTGCAAGCTGTCCGGGGTTCTGAGGCACTAAAAGTGCGGATGTGTGGCGACTGTGCAAGACGAGAACCGGCTGCTCTGAAAGCCCTTCCTGCTCGTCACGTACGCTTTCTAGCAGCTCTACGGACACACACGCGTCAGCCTCTTCACTGTCCTACACAGCTAGCACGCTGGCAGTTACCGTCAACTTGGAAGCAGCCGCGCAGAAGGCACTCGCCCTGCAACCGGCGAACAGCGCACATTCGCGGCTACACGCGAGCTGGCCGCACTCGGAGCTTTCGCGGCTCTTCTCTCGCTCTTTCCCGCAGAGCTCCGGCGATGCACAACTCGAACCGCGAAAGCCGCAATGAGCTTTGTGCAAGCTGCGCAGAAGAAACAAGGCACTAAACCGGCAAATGTCCAGCTAATCTCCAACGTGAAAAGGGTCAGCAAGGAAAGCTCTTGCTAACAGCCCAGAAGCATTGCGACGCTTCTCTGGATGATTTGCCCACCAACACTTCACATCAGCTCAAGCCGGCTGCCCGGAGGAAAAGAGGCTAGGAAAGATCGTAGCAGGCACGGTTGTTGCTGCACGAGAAGTGCCTGCTCCGGAGGCTTCTTGCGAGCAGCGCTAAAAGCACGCGAACATCGCGTTTCTGTGCTTTCCTGAACAGCTTGCGCTGGGACAGTTACAGCCGTGTTTTGCAAGCTGTCCGGGGTTCTGAGGCACTAAAAGTGCGGATGTGTGGCGACTGTGCAAGACGAGAACCGGCTGCTCTGAAAGCCCTTCCTGCTCGTCACGTACGCTTTCTAGCAGCTCTACGGACACACACGCGTCAGCCTCTTCACTGTCCTACACAGCTAGCACGCTGGCAGTTACCGTCAACTTGGAAGCAGCCGCGCAGAAGGCAGTCGCCCTGCAACCGGCGAACAGCGCACATTCGCGGCTACACGCGAGCTGGCCGCACTCGGAGCTTTCGCGGCTCTTCTCTCGCTCTTTCCCGCAGAGCTCCGGCGATGCACAACTCGAACCGCGAAAGCCGCAATGAGCTTTGTGCAAGCTGCGCAGAAGAAACAAGGCACTAAACCGGCAAATGTCCAGCTAATCTCCAACGTGAAAAGGCTCAGCAAGGAAAGCTCTTGCTAACAGCCCAGAAGCATTGCGACGCTTCTCTGGATGATTTGCCCACCAACACTTCACATCAGCTCAAGCCGGCTGCCCGGAGGAAAAGAGGCTAGGAAAGATCGTAGCAGGCACGGTTGTTGCTGCACGAGAAGTGCCTGCTCCGGAGGCTTCTTGCGAGCAGCGCTAAAAGCACGCGAACATCGCGTTTCTGTGCTTTCCTGAACAGCTTGCGCTGGGACAGTTACAGCCGTGTTTTGCAAGCTGTCCGGGGTTCTGAGGCACTAAAAGTGCGGATGTGTGGCGACTGTGCAAGACGAGAACCGGCTGCTCTGAAAGCCCTTCCTGCTCGTCACGTACGCTTTCTAGCAGCTCTACGGACACACACGCGTCAGCCTCTTCACTGTCCTACACAGCTAGCACGCTGGCAGTTACCGTCAACTTGGAAGCAGCCGCGCAGAAGGCACTCGCCCTGCAACCGGCGAACAGCGCACATTCGCGGCTACACGCGAGCTGGCCGCACTCGGAGCTTTCGCGGCTCTTCTCTCGCTCTTTCCCGCAGAGCTCCGGCGATGCACAACTCGAACCGCGAAAGCCGCAATGAGCTTTGTGCAAGCTGCGCAGAAGAAACAAGGCACTAAACCGGCAAATGTCCAGCTAATCTCCAACGTGAAAAGGCTCAGCAAGGAAAGCTCTTGCTAACAGCCCAGAAGCATTGCGACGCTTCTCTGGATGATTTGCCCACCAACACTTCACATCAGCTCAAGCCGGCTGCCCGGAGGAAAAGAGGCTAGGAAAGATCGTAGCAGGCACGGTTGTTGCTGCACGAGAAGTGCCTGCTCCGGAGGCTTCTTGCGAGCAGCGCTAAAAGCACGCGAACATCGCGTTTCTGTGCTTTCCTGAACAGCTTGCGCTGGGACAGTTACAGCCGTGTTTTGCAAGCTGTCCGGGGTTCTGAGGCACTAAAAGTGCGGATGTGTGGCGACTGTGCAAGACGAGAACCGGCTGCTCTGAAAGCCCTTCCTGCTCGTCACGTACGCTTTCTAGCAGCTCTACGGACACACACGCGTCAGCCTCTTCACTGTCCTACACAGCTAGCACGCTGGCAGTTACCGTCAACTTGGAAGCAGCCGCGCAGAAGGCAGTCGCCCTGCAACCGGCGAACAGCGCACATTCGCGGCTACACGCGAGCTGGCCGCACTCGGAGCTTTCGCGGCTCTTCTCTCGCTCTTTCCCGCAGAGCTCCGGCGATGCACAACTCGAACCGCGAAAGCCGCAATGAGCTTTGTGCAAGCTCGCAGAAGAAACAAGGCACTAAACCGGCAAATGTCCAGCTAATCTCCAACGTGAAAAGGCTCAGCAAGGAAAGCTCTTGCTAACAGCCCAGAAGCATTGCGACGCTTCTCTGGATGATTTGCCCACCAACACTTCACATCAGCTCAAGCCGGCTGCCCGGAGGAAAAGGGGCTAGGAAAGATCGTAGCAGGCACGGTTGTTGCTGCACGAGAAGTGCCTGCTCCGGAGGCTTCTTGCGAGCAGCGCTAAAAGCACGCGAACATCGCGTTTCTGTGCTTTCCTGAACAGCTTGCGCTGGGACAGTTACAGCCGTGTTTTGCAAGCTGTCCGGGGTTCTGAGGCACTAAAAGTGCGGATGTGTGGCGACTGTGCAAGACGAGAACCGGCTGCTCTGAAAGCCCTTCCTGCTCGTCACGTACGCTTTCTAGCAGCTCTACGGACACACACGCGTCAGCCTCTTCACTGTCCTACACAGCTAGCACGCTGGCAGTTACCGTCAACTTGGAAGCAGCCGCGCAGAAGGCAGTCGCCCTGCAACCGGCGAACAGCGCACATTCGCGGCTACACGCGAGCTGGCCGCACTCGGAGCTTTCGCGGCTCTTCTCTCGCTCTTTCCCGCAGAGCTCCGGCGATGCACAACTCGAACCGCGAAAGCCGCAATGAGCTTTGTGCAAGCTGCGCAGAAGAAACAAGGCACTAAACCGGCAAATGTCCAGCTAATCTCCAACGTGAAAAGGCTCAGCAAGGAAAGCTCTTGCTAACAGCCCAGAAGCATTGCGACGCTTCTCTGGATGATTTGCCCACCAACACTTCACATCAGCTCAAGCCGGCTGCCCGGAGGAAAAGGGGCTAGGAAAGATCGTAGCAGGCACGGTTGTTGCTGCACGAGAAGTGCCTGCTCCGGAGGCTTCTTGCGAGCAGCGCTAAAAGCACGCGAACATCGCGTTTCTGTGCTTTCCTGAACAGCTTGCGCTGGGACAGTTACAGCCGTGTTTTGCAAGCTGTCCGGGGTTCTGAGGCACTAAAAGTGCGGATGTGTGGCGACTGTGCAAGACGAGAACCGGCTGCTCTGAAAGCCCTTCCTGCTCGTCACGTACGCTTTCTAGCAGCTCTACGGACACACACGCGTCAGCCTCTTCACTGTCCTACACAGCTAGCACGCTGGCAGTTACCGTCAACTTGGAAGCAGCCGCGCAGAAGGCAGTCGCCCTGCAACCGGCGAACAGCGCACATTCGCGGCTACACGCGAGCTGGCCGCACTCGGAGCTTTCGCGGCTCTTCTCTCGCTCTTTCCCGCAGAGCTCCGGCGATGCACAACTCGAACCGCGAAAGCCGCAATGAGCTTTGTGCAAGCTGCGCAGAAGAAACAAGGCACTAAACCGGCAAATGTCCAGCTAATCTCCAACGTGAAAAGGGTCAGCAAGGAAAGCTCTTGCTAACAGCCCAGAAGCATTGCGACGCTTCTCTGGATGATTTGCCCACCAACACTTCACATCAGCTCAAGCCGGCTGCCCGGAGGAAAAGAGGCTAGGAAAGATCGTAGCAGGCACGGTTGTTGCTGCACGAGAAGTGCCTGCTCCGGAGGCTTCTTGCGAGCAGCGCTAAAAGCACGCGAACATCGCGTTTCTGTGCTTTCCTGAACAGCTTGCGCTGGGACAGTTACAGCCGTGTTTTGCAAGCTGTCCGGGGTTCTGAGGCACTAAAAGTGCGGATGTGTGGCGACTGTCCAAGACGAGAACCGGCTGCTCTGAAAGCCCTTCCTGCTCGTCACGTACGCTTTCTAGCAGCTCTACGGACACACACGCGTCAGCCTCTTCACTGTCCTACACAGCTAGCACGCTGGCAGTTACCGTCAACTTGGAAGCAGCCGCGGAGAAGGAAGTCAGACAATTACTCCAACACCTGAAATGCCTGCTCTAAAAGTTCTTGCTGCTCCTCACCGACTCTTCCCACCACATCTACAGGCTCAGAAACATTGAGTCTCTGGGCTTTCCTCCACCAGCAGGACTCTGACACTTACCATCACCTAGAGCTGCTGCACAGTGAGAAATAAATCTTAAAAATCACGAACTCAGACGATTGCTTTAACACCAAAGGTGCCACCTCTGAAAGTTTACTGGTGTACATGGTGGCAAAAGTCAGAGTCCTGATTGTCTAGGAAAGAACGGAGCCCCAGTGTTGCTGGGCTTGTAGATGCGGTGGCAAGAGCCACTGAGGGGTTTTCAGAGCTGGCACTTCTGGTGTGGGATCTATCATCCAACGTTCATGATATATAAGAGTGTTTTCACTGGGCGGCCATAAGTACACCGTGGTAAACGTTGGAGTGCTGGTGTTCTAGGAAATCTCGCAGTCCCAATATTTGTGAGCCTGTAGATGCGGTGGCAAGAGCCGGGCGGGAGAAGCAAGAGCTTTCAGAAATGTCACTTCTGGTGTGGGAGCAGTCTTCTGACGTTTGTGATTTTTAAGATTTTTTTCAAAAGGGACTGCTGAGTTGAGGTGATGGTAGACGTCGGAGTCCTGGTGTCCCAGGAAATGCCGGATCCCCAATGTTTGTGAGCCTGTAGATGTGGTGCCTAGAGCTGGTGAGAAGCAGCAAGACATTCCAGAGCTGACACTTCTGGTGTGGGAGCAGCTGTCTGACATTCACCATTTTTAAGCTGTGGTTTAACACTAGGCGGACAGCTCGAGCTGGTGTTAAACGTCGGAGTCCTGGTGGTCTAGGAAATCCCGGAGCCCCAATGTTTCCTGGCCTGTAGATTTTTTTTACGCCTGTAGATCTTTACCACCCTGTCCTGGTGGTCTAGGAAAGCCCGGAGCCCCAGAGTTTGGAGCCTGTATGTGTGGTAGCAAGAGCCGGTGAGGAGCAGCAAGGGTATTCAGAGCTGGTCACCATGTAACAAAAGGTTCAGGATTTTTAAGATTTTTTCCCACTGAGCAGTAGGGACTGTTTCTCACTCCTTACAAATGAGTCCTTCGTCAGGAAAAGAAAAAAAAAACAGACTTCCTCTTCCATTAATTGTTTCTCTAAGCTATATGGGTACGTGACTATGTTTTATAACTGTATTCTTGTCTGGTTCTGGCTAGGATAGAGTTAATATTTACCTGAGCTGGGTGGAGTACTGAAGCTGGTAGCCCCTATGGCTGGGATAGTTAACTAATTAGCTAACTGCTGGGGCTCAGTATGTAAGTGAGGAGGGTGGTGAAAGGAGCCTCCTGCTACGTGGAAGAAACTAGGTGTGGAGATTTGTTGTAAGCCATTATACTATATTTGTATTGCATCACTGTTTTGTTTTCTTCTGTCATTACTGTTAAATTTACTTTTTGTTCAATCTCAACCCACGGGTTTGGTTTTTTTCCTGGTTTTCTTTTGTTTACCAAATCTCCCCCTGTTCTCTTGGAGGGTGGGGGGGGAGTGAGAGAGAGACTGCGTAGTCTGGTCCCGATCGGGGCTGAACTACAACAATTCTTTAAGAGCATACATATATAGTTGTGATTAACTTATTGTCCCCTATATCAATCCCCCCTTTTAATCACACTAAGTAAATTCTTTTACTTAAACAGTTTCCCTGAATGATATGAAGCATCATACATGGTTTTGTTTAGTGACGGGGGGGCCTAAGGTGGTAGCTTCTGTAGGAAACTGCTAGAAGTCGCTCCCCTTTGTTCAGTGGACTCGGCCGGGCCTAGAGCGGACCCGCTGCTGGCCAAGGCCAAGCCAATTGGTAGCAGAATGTCCCCTGATAACGCCTCTGCGATAACGTATTTAAATAGGGGAAAACAGAAAAAAAAAAAAAAGGGAGAGATGTGAAGCAGCTGAGCGGGGGGCAGAGGCACAGAGAGGGAGGCGCAGGCCTTATGGGCCTTGCAGGCCTCACCCTCTGGCCTCTCGCCAAGCCGCTGACTGGGCCCGAATTGGTCCGGCCCGGCTGCAGGAAGTGGAGAGGAGAGGAGAAGTGAATAAGATGTAAAAAGGATCCTGAGAGACATCTACCAGCCTGTTGTGAGGAACGGCTGCAGATGCCCAGGTCAGTTCAGAAGGAGTGGGAGGAGTAATGTGGCTCCTGGCCAAGATTCCCCTGCAGCCTGTGGTGACGACCATGGTGGAGCAGGTTGTCCCCCTGCAGCCCATGGAGGTCCACGGAGGGGCAGAGATCCACTTGGAGCCCGTGAAGGATCCCGTACTGGGGGAGGTGGATGCCTGAAGGCAGCTGTGGCCCATGGAGGGCCCGCTGGGACAGCTGTTCTGGAGAGACTGCACCCCGTGGAAGAGATGACCCATGCCGGAGCAGTTTCAGGAAGGACTGTGGCGTACGGGTGGGACCCCACAACAGAGCAGGGGAGGAATGTGAGGAGTTCTTCCCCCAACCATGAAGCAGCAGCGTAAAACAACGCGTGATGAACTGACCGCAATCCCCATTCCCTCTTCCCCCTCCTGTGCCACTCGGGGGGGGGAAGGTAGTAGAGATAATGTTAAGCTTGGGAAGAGGGAGGGGTGGAGGGAGGTTATCTTGTTCTCTGTCTCATTATCTTGCTGTTTGTAGTAATAAATGAATAGTTTTCCCCAAGTCGAGTCTGTTTTGCCCGTGATGGTAAATTTAAGGATTTCTCCCTGTCCTTATCTCAAACCTCGAGCCGTTTTTCCTTACGTTATCTCCCCCTGTTCTCTCGGAGGGTGGGAGGAGTGAGAGAGAGACTGCGTAGTCTGGTCCTGATAGGGGCTGAACTACGACAGTGTTACTTTCTTAAACAGTCTCCAAACCCATAGGTACAGCACAATAGTTAATATTAATAAAACTCCTAAGCTAATCAATAAGATCACAACGGGGTGCACCATAGTATTAAGGATCCCTGTTGCCTCTGTCCCAGCCCCACTCATGCCCTGAGTACATTTCCATTTTGTGCATAACCACAGTGGCCAAGTTTAAGCCCGACCGTTTAAAAGGTGGTCCCATGCTTCCTGTAAACCCAAGGGAGGCGTGAGACCACGGCCATTTGGTGTCCTTTTGATTACAAGTTAGTGGTAAGATGCAGGAAAATATTGTAAGCCCAATCACAATTCCAATTAAACAATTGGTCATTTTAGGATTTAGTTGGTCTAGTGGATTAGTACAGCTACTTCTGTAGATAATGTACTGCCTTTGGTGACCTGCTAAAATGGGTTTTATATTTCCTATAATAAAATGACAAATAAGATATAAACTGCACCGATGACAGATTTGGGCGAGATTAGTTACTGGCCGGTCCCGGTTTCTTTGTCCGGTATCGTTTGCTGTGGTGTCCCTCCGGTTCACTACTGCTTTTGGCTCACTTACTTGTTACCCACATTGTTCCCGCCCTTATCCGTTCGAACGAGTTTAAGTCTCAAGTCTTCGTTGTTGTCTGGAGTTACTTTCCACAAGGTTGCAGAGGCTCTCTTGATCCGAGTATGGTGTATCCAGGAGTTCTGTCCCTTTACCTTAATTGCCGTGTAGGTGGTGAGGAGGACTTGAAAAGGTCCGGCCCACTGTGGTTCCAGAGTTTTTTCTGTAAGAGATTTAACATATACATAGTCCCCTGGTTGTATATCGTGAACAGGCCCAGCCAGACCCCTACGACGTGTTCCCATTGCATGTTTTTCAATTCTTTTTAATTGTTTGTTTAGTGCCACCATATAGGAGGTCATTATTTCTTCACCAATTTGTGAAGACGTTCCCTTTTGTACCCCATAGGGTCGTCCATATAGAATTTCGAATGGACTAAGCCCTTCTCTTGCTCTTGGTCTGGTTCGTATTCGTATAAGAGCTAATGGTAAAGTTAGATTAGTTTCCTGACCCAACTTGACAATCTGTTGTTTGATTGGGTGATTCATTTTCTCCACCTGGCCACTTGATTGTGGTCGGTAAGAGGTATGTAATTGCCACTCTATCCCTAGATGGTGGCTAATTGCTTGTACTATTCTGGACACAAAATGTGGTCCTCTATCCGATGACATTACTGCTGCGACTCCAAACCTAGGTACTATTTCCTGGAGCAGTATTTTGGTTACTTCCCAGGCTTTAGCAGTTCCGCACGGGAAAGCTTCTGGCCAGCCTGAAAAGGTATCCGTAAGTACTAATAAGTATCGATACCCCCCTTTTCTAGGGAGTTCTGAGAAATCAATCTGCCAACGTTGTCCCGGACCATTCCCCTTTCCGATTTTTTCAAGTTTCGGCTCTTTTACAACTTTAGGATTAGTCTGGAGACAAAGATCACATTGTTGAGTTACTTGTCTAACGGTAGTGGCTAAGTTTCGCGCTATTATGTTCCTGATGAGATCTTTATATAGGGCTTCTGCCCCCCCCTCCCCCCAGTGTCTTTTTCTATGTTCTTCTCGGACTACTGACCATATCATGTAGGAGGGAATTACTACCCTCCCGTGTGAGGGGTAGTAATTGGCCCACCCTTCCTCATTATATGACCCCTTTAGATCATTAATAAGTTTGCCGACTTCCTTTGTGTATTCTGGTTTACCTTCTAGAAATACCTGTCCATCAGGTATTAGCGCACCCTCTACCTTGATTGTTTCTCTAGCTGCTTGTTTTGCTTCCCTATCTGCCAGCTCATTTCCTCTTTCCAATTCTGTGCTCACTTTCTGGTGTGCTTTAATATGCATAATTGCCACCTTTTTGGGAAGCTGGACTGCATTCAGGATTTTCAAAATCCCTTCTGCGTGTTTGATGGTTTTTCCATGAGAATTTAACAGTCCTCTTTCCTTCCATATTGCTCCATGGGCATGTACCACCCCAAAGGCATATTTAGGGTCAGTCCAAATGTTTACAGTCCTTCCCTGGGCTCTCTCCAGGGCTCAGGTAAGGGCTATGATCTCGGCCTTTTGGGCTGAGACGTCGGCTGATAGTGGCCTGGACTCTATCACCTTTTCAAAAGTGGTAACAGCATATCCGGAATGTCGCCTTCCATTTAACATATAGCTGCTTCCATCGGTGAACCAATGTTCGGCTCCATCGACAGGGACATCTTTAAGATCCGTTCGACTAGAATACATGGTTTCAATTGTTTCCAAGCAGTCATGACTCACCGGCTCCCCGATGTTCCCATCAAGGAATGAGGCCGGATTGATGATGTTTGTGGTCACGATTTCAACATCATCCTGTTCAACCATTATAGCTTGATATTTCAGGAACCTTTGTGGGGAAAGCCAATGCCCTCCTTTTGCTTCAAGGACCGCAGATACAGTCTGGGAAACTAGGACAGTCATTTTCTGGCCTAGAGTGAACTTTCAGGCTTCTTGAATGTTTAGAATGACAGCTGCTACTGCTCTCAGACAGCTGGGCCACTGTCGTAGTTCAGCCCCGATCGGGACCAGACTACACAGTCTCTCTCTCGCTCCCCCCACCCTCCGAGAGAATAGGAGGAGATGATATAAGAAAAACGGCTCGAGGTTTGAGATAAGGACGGGAAGAAATTTGTAAAGTTACCGTTACAGGCAAAACAGACTCGACTTGGGGAAAAACACTCATTTATTTCTAAAACTAGCAGGAGAATGAGACAGGGAACAAGATAACCTCCCCCCACCCCTCCCTCTTCCCGGGCTTAACATTATCTCTACTACCTTCCCCTCCCGAGCGGCATGGAGGGGGGGGTCGGGGGCGGGGGGGGGGGAATGGGGGTCGCAGTCAGTTCATCACGCGTTGTTTTATGCCTCTGTGTCATTGTCGGGGGAAGAACTCCTTGCATTCCTCCTCTGCTCCAGCGTGGGGTCCCTCCCATGTCCACAGTCCTCCGTGAAACTGCTCCGGCGTGGGTCATCTCTTCCACGGGGTGCAGTCCTGCGAGCGACGGAGGAACGTACGACAAAAGACTCAATATGAGTAATAAGCGTAGTTCGATTTATTAGTCCTGGGTGCACATATTTATATTGCTAAGATAAAATATGCCTACTAGTCATTGCGTGATTGGCTTAAGCTCTAATAGTTACATTTGCATATCCTTGCTACTTGCAGTTAGCTAATCTGGAAAGTCCCGTTAACCTGAAAGTCCCGTACTTTTCATGTTTTCACTTTCTCAGAGTTGTTTACGATCTTCTTCAAGGTTGCTTCGTTTACTTTCTCACAGGAAGCTTCATTACTTTCTCACAGGCGGCCTCATTATTTTCTCACAGGTGGCTTCAGTACTTTCTTACAGGCGGCTTCATTACTTTCTCACAAGCGGCTTCAGTGATGTCCTTGAGGCCTGCTGCTCACAAACATAACAATTCCATTCGGTCTGGATTGTTCACTAAGTGTCCCTGATACTCCAGGTATCCAACAAATCCCCCTTTTTGTTTTGAACAATCCAGACCCACTTATGCGCTAATAACAAAAAATCAATGGCTGCTAGATTCTGCAAAAATATCATGACGCATACTATCCATGTCTTCTAATAATCCTGATAACATGCTAGAGGTTAAATTCATTTGCTTTTGTGCCCAACAAGCTAATTTATTTAAGTTAGCTAAAGCTTTTGCAGTTGCTGCCCAAGGAACAAATAAAGATAATGCTATCCGCTCAGCTGTACCCAACAGGGTTAAATTGCCGTCACAATGGGGAGTCAATACTTTTAGCGATCTTCTTGCTCGAGTGTGATTCCGTAATGTTCTCATAGGTGGAGCAAACATTATCAATTTTCCAAAATAACATGGTCCTCCTATGGCTCTTTTTGGTACTCCTGACCTTATTTTACTACAATATCAACTAGGTTCATGTAGGCCTCTACTGAATCTCCCTTTTCTTCTTTTTTTTTTTTTTTTTTTTTTTTTATGAGCCAGATTGTCTGTATTGAGTTGTTAATCATTTTTTGCAAGCATGGTATGTTATGCCTAGTATGATGCCTAGTATCATAATTCCGATTTTAACCAAGGACAGCAACCACCCAGTTATGCCACACACAAGCTTAGTTAATAAAATTACTGATCACATGTTTATGCATATTCATGATTACAAAGCAAAGCTAAGTTTCAGTACCTTCTAGTAATTTTCTACTATAACATTTTTCTACTATTATGGATATAACAACTCCAGTAACTTTCTTATCTACAAGAGCAATGACTAGTTTTCTGCAGGCCTCTGTTGAAACAAGCCATAAATTCTGCTAACAATGTTTTGTATCTTAAAGCTTCCCTTCTCATTCCATGGCTTTCTTCCTGAGAGCATGATTGCATTCCTCCCCCAAGGTCAGTGTGCTTTCACTGATACCATACTGGCTCAGCGAAATACCACATCTCCCCCTTCTTTGTTTAGGAGAAGAGGCTTGTTTCAACGCTTTATCTATTAAAGTTTGCACACATTTTAAGACACAGAATTATAGATCAAAATACATATATAAAAGGAATGAATAAGCATCCTACAGCTATTAGTAACAAGCTTATATCAAGTCACCAAAAGATGTCTGAATATATCAAAACCATCACTTTGTTGCTGTTTTTGTACTCCTTTTTGCAAGTTTTGAATACTTTTGTGAATAGATTCCGAATGATCAGACAGATTCATGCAGCAAAGCCCATCAAAATCCTGACAACCATGATTTTGTGCTAATAATAAAAAAAATCTATTGCTGATCTATTCTGTTACTAACCCAACTATGCCAAAGACACCGCTGAGCAAGAGGATGTTTATCAGCCGGGTCAGAGCAGAGAAGGGAGGCAGGCGCAGCACCTTCAGGGCGTCCCCTGTTGTAAATAAAGTGTGCTCTGGGTCTGTCCTCTCCCCTTCGCTCCGAGCCACCTCTGTTTATCCCCTCAGCAGATTCAGTGAAAGAGTACTGACTAGACGTTGCTGCATGCGTGGCCAGCGCATGCAACAAGGCCCGTCAAATATGTGCTCTGCAGGCTAACAGCGGTTCTGTTTTGTAAAGTAGCATAGTATATAGAATCTACATCAGTTAACAGCGTTGATAGTGCCGATACAGTTGTATTTATTTGCTTAGCAAGCCAACAGTCCAATTTATTTAGCATAGTTAATGCCTAGGCACTTGCCACACCAGGTGTAAAGACTGAAGCAGCAATAATTTTACTTAGTTTCCAAAACTCTGTATTATCTTGGCAACCAGATTCAATGCTATGTATGCTTCGTTTAGGTCTTTTATGCTGTCTGGATTTTGATATGTGCTCGCATGATTACGTCATGCTGTGTCGTTGCAATGTATAGATCTTAAAGCATTTACAATCATTACCCCTCTAGAAACATTAGCTCTTGAATAGTTAAAAAAAAATAGAAGTCCATCTTTACTGATCCCAAAAAGTTCCATCTTTTGTAGTTTTAGCACTCAGCACTTGTGGTTGCTGCTGTTTTACACAGAGTTGCCGTCCTACCGGTATCTGGCAGGTCAACCAAACATGCTCTGAAATACCCGCAGATGATACAGACAAGGATCCACTTGTTTACTGCTCCTGTAAAGACATAAGCGTATCCCTTCCCCCATGTTATAAGAGGGAACGGTCCTTCCACTTATACAAAGCTCGACTCAGACAGGAGTATCTGTTAACCATGTCAGGGGCGGGGGGGTGGGGGCGCCTGGCGGCGGCTGTGGCCCAGACATATAAGAGGAAAGAAAACTAAAACCTGAGGTTTAAGACAAGAATAGGGAGGGATCCTTAAAGCCACCGCTACAAGCAAAACAGACCATCACTAAAACCAAAGCAGGATAAGGAAAAAGGGAGCAAGACAACCTCCCCCCACCCCTCCCTCTTCCCAGGCTTAACACCATCTCCACCTCCCTCCCCTGCCCCCTTAGCGGGACAGGGATGGGGGGCGGGGGGGGGGAAAGAGGGAATGGGGGTTACAGACAGTTAATCACGCGCCGCTTTATTGATATCAACGGTTTAACGGCTGCACCTACAGCAGCAGCCATGACTGTAGCCTTTTCTTGTTCTAACATTCGCTCAGCAGCTTCCAGCAGTTGCCCTGTACTAGATCCTTTTGGCAGCACACTGAGGGCTCTCTTAGTTTTTTGGGTTTGTTTTTTTTTTTTTTTTTTTTTTTTTATTAGCATTATTAAAGGCAAGCATATCTAAGAACTTTGCTTTCATGTCATCATCCAGATCAGGGTGAGCCATAATTGCAGTGTGCAACCGATCAATAAATTTCCCATATGGTTCTGTGGGACCTTGTCTTCTTGATGTAAAGGCAGGTCCAGACTTTTCATCGTGCACCCTAGCAAGCGCTCTATAAGCCAAATCTTGGCCCAGTTGTAACACTTCGGTAGCAAATTGC
Organism: Chlamydotis macqueenii; assembly: GCF_036417535.1. NCBI lineage: Eukaryota > Metazoa > Chordata > Aves > Otidiformes > Otididae > Chlamydotis > Chlamydotis macqueenii. The sequence goes on from NW_028239044.1 coordinate 32,097, forward strand.
GCTTGCCAATCAGATCGTGTGTAGTGTCCCGCTCCCATCAGCATTTGAGTTTGCACCCCGAATAATGGATCACCCTGTTGTCGAGGCGTTGCAGCTGCCCTATCACAAGCAGCCTGCCAGTACTGAAAGAACTGCAGCTGCTGCGACCTGGACAATCATTCTAATATCATAAGGAGCTAACAACTGTGATGAAAAAATATGCTGCAACACAGATTGAGCATATGATGATTTTAGCCCATACTGAGTAACTGCACTTTTAGCTTCCTTCAATATTTTCCAGTCTAATGCTTTCCACACACTTTTCCCAGTATTATCAGTCACAACTGGAAATGCCATAGGAAAAGGCTCTCCTTCTATCAAAGCATCTCGAATCACCTCTTTCCACTGCACTATCGGATTCAAAACCCCGGCCCCTCCCGCCGGCGTCCCTTGCAAAGGTGCAAAAAGACTGATCTCACCCGATGCTCCGTTCGGAATGAATAGGTTGGATGCTGACAGGTCTCGATGCGGCACAGGCGAAGGAGTTGACAAGTTTCCCAGTGACACTTCTAGGCGAATCTCTAGGGCTTCCAGTCTTTTAGCGTCTCTTCCAGCTGTGCGTCCTTGGAGCCAGATGAATGTTCATCCCCCTCCTCCTCACGCCGTGGTGGCAGGGAAGAAGGTGGTAACGGGGGATAAACCAGAGCTGTTGGTGCCGGCGAAAAGGCTCGTGACTCTGAGTCTGCACTGGCGCAGCGTGGCGGGGTGCCTGGCGGTGGTACGTCTGATGGTGGTGAAAAGCCTTTGGCAGTTTTTCCCTCTGGTGCCCGCATATCTATAGTTATAGGGGCTGTGGCTGCAGTTCCTGGAGTCCTTGCTGGGGCTCGAACCCCCCCACCCTCAGCACGAGCCGGGGCGGCGGCAGGGCTCGTTAAACCCAAGAACAGCATGCTGGTAGTGGAGGTGGACCCGTCGGCTGGAGTTAAGGCCGCAAAAGCAGATGCAGCAACTGGACGCTCGGCTTTCATGCTTATCAATGTTTCGTTAATTAGCTTCCACACGGTGGAGATCCCTTACTTATTTCATCCCACAGCTTTTTTCCTATCTTTTCCTGTGTCGGGAGTTCAAAAGGATCATCAACTGTGGGGATTAATTCCCTTTTCTTTGCCCACTGCAGCAAAGCTTCTAGGACGGCCGAGTCATAACTCAGTCCTCTCATAGAGAGCATAATAATTCTAGGGCTACCTCCTTTTCCATTATTGCCGGCAGTTTCACAATTGGTGCTCCCTGATTAAGGCACCCCTTTTACTCCCTGATTAAGTACTCACTATTGGTGCTCCCTGATTAAGGCACCCCTTTTTTGCAGCTTGTCCTGTAGCCCTGGCAGACGGCGAACCCCTGTTTCAACGGTTCAGGCTCCGGATCGTCGCATCTGAAGGACAAATGCGTAGTCGATCTTGCCCCCCGGTCGCTGCTCCCGGTGCTTCTCTGCCTCCGCCACTCCGATAGCAGTGTCTTCTAGTAGTCCCTGTTCGGGCGCCATTTGCGAGCGACGGAGGAACGTACGACAAAAGACTCAATATGAGTAATAAGCGTAGTTCGATTTATTAGTCCCGGGTGCACATATTTATATTGCTAAGATAAAATATGCCTACTAGTCATTGCGTGATTGGCTTAAGCTCTAATAGTTACATTTGCATATCCTTCCTACTTGCAGTTAGCTAATCTGGAAAGTCCCGTTAACCTGAAAGTCCCGTACTTTTCATGTTTTCACTTTCTCAGAGTTGTTTACGATCTTCTTCAAGGTTGCTTCGTTTACTTTCTCACAGGAAGCTTCATTACTTTCTCACAGGCGGCCTCATTATTTTCTCACAGGTGGCTTCAGTACTTTCTTACAGGCGGCTTCATTACTTTCTCACAAGCGGCTTCAGTGATGTCCTTGAGGCCTGCTGCTCACAAACATAACAATTCCATTCGGTCTGGATTGTTCACTAAGTGTCCCTGATACTCCAGGTATCCAACACAGTCCCTCTAGAACAGCTGTCCCAGCGGGCCCTCCACGGGGCACAGCCTCCTTCAGGCCTCCACCTGCTCCGGCGTGGGGTCCTCCACGGGCTGCAGGTGGATCTCTGCCCCTCCGTGGACCTCCATGGGCTGCAGGGGGACAACCTGCTCCACCATGGTCGTCACCACGAGTTGCAGAGGAATCTTGGCCAGGAGCCGCATTACTCCTCCCCCTCCTCCTTCACTGACCTTGGCGTCTGCAGCCGTTCCTCACAACAGGCTGGCAGACGCCTCTCAGGATCCTTTTTACATCTTATTCACTTCAACTGCTCCTCTCCACTTCTTGCAGCCAGGCCGGGCCGAGTTGGGCCCAGTCGGCTGCCCGGCGGGAGGCCAGAGGGTGAGGCCTGCAAGGCCCACAAGGCTCGCGCTTCCCCCTCTCTGCCCCCCGCTCAGCTGCTTCACATCTCTCCCTTTTTTTTTTTTTTCTGTTTTCCCCTATTTAAATACATTATCGCAGAGGCGTTATCACGGGACATTCTGCTACCAATTGGCTTGGCCTTGGCCAGCAGTGGGTCCGCTCTAGGCCCGGCCGAGTCCACTGAACAAAGGGGAGCGACTTCTAGCAGTTTCCTACAGAAGCTGCCACCTTAGGCCCCCCCCCACTAACAAAACCAGAACAGCCACCCTTTCGCAGCGGCATCCAGCTGTTTGGAGAAGTATGCTACCGCCCGTCTGTATGGTCCCAAATCTTGTGCCAATATTCCTAGTGCCATTCCTTGTTTTTCGTGGGAAAATAGAAAAAATGGCTTACTCACATCAGGAAGTCCCAATGCCGATGCCGACATCAGGGCTTTCTTCAGCTGCTGGAAGGCTCGATCTGACTCAGCATCCCACTGGAGATCCTTTTGGTTAGCTGCTATCAGGGAATAGAGTGGCTTAACAGGCAGACCATAATCACATATCCAAAGTTGGCACCACCCGTCATTCCTAAGAATGTCCGTAGTTCCTTTATAGTTTGTGGTCGGGGGCTTTGGCATATGGCCTCTTTCCGGGCTTGTCCTAGGATCCGTTGTCCGGCACTGATCTCGTACCCCAGGTACGTGACCTGGGGTTGTAACAACGCCTGTGCCTTTTTCTTAGAAACCCGATATCCCTGTAGTCCCAGGAAATTTAACAGACTCACGGTCCAAATGACACAGGATTCTTTGGTTCTGGTTGCAATAAGAAGGTCGTCTACATATTGTAACACCTTCCCTTCTTCTGATGGTGGTTCCCATGATTCCAAGTCCTTTGCTAGCTGATTCCCAAAAATTGTGGGGCTATTTTTAAAACCCTGCGGCAACACCGTCCATGTGAGCCGGGTCTTTCGACCACTTTTGGGATTTTCCCATTCAAAAGCAAAAATTTTCTGGCTGGCTTCATGGAGAGGGAGGCAAAAGAAAGCATCTTTTAAATCTAGGACCGTAAACCAAGCTAAATCAGGTTTTAGCATGGTTAATAGGGTATAGGGGTTAGCTACCACAGGTCCTCTGTTATTTTGTTGATGGCTCTTAAGTCTTGAACTATCCTATAGGACCCATCAGGTTTCTTAACTGGAAGTATAGGTGTATTGAATTCTGACTCACATTCTTTTAGTAGTCTTAGTTCTATGAACCGCTCTATGACAGGACAAATTCCTTCCCTAGCTTCCCTTTTCAGTGGGCAAAATGTGGGATTTTGGTGTGAAATGGGGGGATTTGGGGCAAAATGTGGGAATTTTGGTGTGAAATGGGGGAATTTGGGGCAAAATGTGGGATTTTGGTGAAAAATGGGGGAATTTGGGGCAAAAAAGCGGGATTTGGGGCAAAAATGCAGAAATTTAGGCGAAAAATGGGGGATTTTGGGGGCAAAATGTGGGATTTTGGCGTGAAATGTGGGAGTTTTGGGCAAAAATGCGGCATTTGGGGGCGAAACGGGGGAATTTGGGGGGAAATCACGGGATTTTGGGGCAACAATGTGGGATTTTGGTGCGAAATGGGGGAATTTGGGGCAAGAATGGGGGATTTTTGGTGTGAAATGGGGGAATTTGGGGCAAAATGTGGGATTTTGGTGAAAAATGGGGGAATTTGGGGCAAAAAAGCGGGATTTGGGGCAAAAATGCGGGAATTTGGGCGAAAAATGGGGGATTTTGGGGGCAAAATGTGGGATTTTGGTGTGAAATGTGGGAGTTTTGGGCAAAAATGCGGCATTTGGGGGCGAAACGGGGGAATTTGGGGGGAAATCGCGGGATTTTGGGGCAACAATGTGGGATTTTGGTGCGAAATGGGGGAATTTGGGGCAAAAATGTGGGATTTTGGGGGCAAAATGGGGGAATTTGGGGGGAAATTGCGGGATTTTGGGGGCAAAATGTGGGATTTTGGTGTGAAATGGGGGAATTTGGGGCAAAAATGCGGGAATTTGGGGCAAAATGGGGGAATTTGGGGAAATCACAGCATTTTGGGAGCAAAATGTGGGATTTTGGTGCGAAATGCGGGAATTTGGGGGAAAAATGGGGGATTTTGGGGGCAAAATGGGGGATTTTGGTGTGAAATGGGGGAATTTGGGGCAAAATGTGGGAATTTTGGTGCAAAATGGGGGAATTTGGGGCAAAAAAGCGGGATTTGGGGCTAAAATGCGGGAATTTGGGGCAAAAATGGGGGATTTTGGGGGCAAAATGTGCGATTTTGGTGTAAAATGTGGGAATTTTGGGCAAAAATGCAGCATTTGGGGGCAAAACGGGGGAATTTGGGGGGAAATCACGGGATTTTGGGGCAACAATGTGGGATTTTGGTGCGAAATGGGGGAATTTGGGGCAAAATGTGGGAATTATGGTGGAAAATGGGGGAATTTGGGGCAAAAATGCAGGATTTGGGGGGCAAAATGGGGGAATATGGGGAAATCACAGCATTTTGGGAGCAAAATGTGGGATTTTGATGCGAAATGTGGGAATTTTGGGCAAAAATGCGGCATTTGGGGGCAAAACGGGGGAATTTGGGGGGAAATCGCGGGATTTTGGGGCAACAATGTGGGATTTTGGTGCAAAATGGGGGAATTTGGGGCAAAATGTGGGAATTTTGGTGCGAAATGGGGGAATTTGGGGCAAGAATGGGGGATTTGGGGGGCAAAATGGGGGAATTTGGGGGGAAATTCCTGGATTTTGGGGCAAAATGTGGGCTTTTGGTGCGAAATGCGGGAATTTGGGGCAAAAATGGGGGATTTGGGGGGCGAAACGGGGGAATTTGGGGGAAATCACGGGCTTTTGGGGGCAAAATGTGGGATTTTGGTGCGAAATGGGGGAATTTGGGGCAAAATGTGGGAATTTGGGGCAAAATGTGGGAATTTGGGGCAAAAATGCGGGAATTTGGGGGGCGAAACGGGGGAATTTGGGGGAAATCACGGGCTTTTGGGGGCAAAATGTGGGATTTTGGTGCGAAATGGGGGAATTTGGGGTAAAAATGCGGGAATTTGGGGCAAAAATGCGGGAATTTGGGGGGCAAAATGGGGGAATTTGGGGAAATCACAGGATTTTGGGAGCAAAATGTGGGATTTTGGTGCGGAATGCGGGAATTTGGGGGGAAAAATGGGGGATTTGTGGGGCAAAATGTGGGAATTTGGGGGGAAATTCCAGGATTTTGGGGCAACAATGTGGGCTTTTGGTGTGAAATGCGGGAATTTGGGCAAAAATGCGGGATTTGGGGGGCAAATTGTGGGAATTTGGGGGAAATCACGGGATTTTGGGGGCAAAATGTGGGATTTTGGTGCGAAATGCGGGAATTTTGGGCAAGAATGGGGGATTTTGGGGGCAAAATGTGGGAATTTGGGGTGAAATCCCGGGATTTTGGGGGCAAAATGTGGGATTTTGGTGTGAAATGGGGGAATTTGGGGCAAAAATGCGGGATTTGGGGGGCAAAATGGGGGAATTTGGGGGGAATCGTTAGATTTTGGGGCAAAATGGGGGATTTTGGTGCGAAATGGGGTAATTTGGGGCAAAAATGCGGGATTTGGCGGGCAAAAGGTGGGAATCTTGGGGGAAATCGCGAGATTTTGGGGGCGAACCTGTGGGGGGTGTGGCGGCGACCACTCCCCGTTCCGGTGTCCGGTCCTCCCGGCCAGCAGGGGGCGGTGTTGGAGACGCCGTTGGGGCCTGTTCACGTGGCGCTGGAGGGCGCGCCCCGCCCTGGTCGCCCCGCCCTGCTGATGCTGCCGGACGTGGGCCACACGCGTGAGTCCCGCCCCCTTCCCCCTCTCCCGCCGCGCCCCTCCCCCGCAGACGCCTCGTGCTTCGCCCCGCTCTTCGCCCACCCCGAGATGCGGGAGGTCGCCAGCCACTCCCTGCTCGTCCACCTCGACCCCCCCGGCATGGAGGTGGGCGCCCCGCCCTACCCCCCGGGGTGCGTCTGCACTCCCCTCTTCCGCTCCCCCCAGTTGACCCCAGTGACTCCCAGTTGACTGCGTTGACCCCACTGCCCCCCCAGTTGACCCCACTGCCCCCCCAGTTGACCCCAGTGACCCCCAGGTTGACCCCACTGACCCCCCTGTTGACCCCACTGCCCCCCCAGTTGACCCCAGTGACTCCCAGTTGACTGCGTTGACCCCTCTGACGACCCGGTTGACCCCACTGCCCCCCCAGTTGACCCCACGGACCCCCCCAGTTGATCCCAGTGACCCCCATTAACCCCCCAGTTGCCCCCATTAACCCCCAGTTGACCCCACTGACCCCCATTAACCCCCAGTTGCCCCCATTAACCCCCAGTTGACCCCCATTGACCCCCATTAACCCCCCGTTGACCCCACTGACCCCCATTAACCCCCAGTTGCCCCCATTAACCCCCCGTTGACCCCCATTAACCCCCAGTTGCCCCCATTAACCCCCGTTGACCCCCATTAACCCCCAGTTGACCCCCATTAACCCCCCGTTGACCCCACTGACCCCCATTAACCCCCAGTTGCCCCCATTAACCCCCAGTTGCCCCCATTAACCCCTTGTTGACCCCCATTGACCCCCCGTTGACCCCACTGACCCCCATTAACCCCCAGTTGCCCCCATTAACCCCTCGTTGACCCCCATTAACCCCTAGTTGACCCCCATTGACCCCCATTGACCCCCCGTTGCCCCCCATTGACCCCCAGTGACCCCCAGTTGACCCCACTGACCCCCATTAACCCCCCGTTGACCCCCATTAATCCCCAGTTGCCCGCATTAACCCCCAGTTGACCCCCATTGACCCCCGTTGACCCCCATTAAGGCCCAGTTGCCCCACATTAACCCCCAGTTGCACCCATTAACCCCCAGTTGACCCCCATTGACGCCTGTTAACCCCCATTAACCCCCAGTTGACCCCCATTAACCCCCAGTGACCCCCAGTAACACCTGGTTGCCCCCATTAACACCCAGTTGACCCCCATTAACCCCCAGTTGACCCCCATTGACCCCCCATTGACCCCATTAACCCCCAGTTGACCCCCATTAACCCCCAGTTGACCCCCATTAAACCCCAGTTGACCCCCCGTTGACCCCCATTAACCCCCAGTTGACCCCCATTAAACCCCAGTTGACCCCCCGTTGACCCCCATTAACCCCCAGTTGACCCCCATTAACCCCCAGTTGACCCCACTGACCCCCATTAACCCCCAGTTAACCCCCTGTTGACCCCCATTAACCCCCAGTTGCCCCCATTGACCCCCAGTTGCTTCCCATTAACCCCCAGTTGCCCCCATTAACCCCAGTTGCCCCCCATAAGCCCCCCATTGACCCCCATTAACCCCCAGTTGCCCCCATTAACCCCCAGTTGACCCCCTGTTGACCCCCATTAACCCCCAGTTGCCCCCATTGACCCCCAGTTGCCCCCCATTGACCCCCAGTTTCCCCCATTAACCCCCAGTTGCCCCCCATAAGCCCCCCGTTGACCCCCATTAACCCCCAGTTGACCCCCATTAACCCCCCGTTGACCCCACTGACCCCCATTAACCCCCAGTTGCCCCCCACTAACCCCCAGTTGACCCCCATTAACCCCCAGTTGCCCCCATTAACCCCCAGTTGACCCCACTGACCCCCATTAACCCCCAGTTGCCCCCCACTAACCCCCAGTTGCCCCCATTAACCCCCAGTTGACCCCACTGACCATTAACCCCCAGTTGCCCCCCACTAACCCCCAGTTGCCCCCATTAACCCCCAGTTGACCCTGTCGTCTCTCTGTTGACCCCCCCACCCCTCCCCCCCCCCCAGTTGACCCCCCGCCCCCCCCGTCCCCCCACCTCGACCGCCATCACATCGCAGCATCACCCTACGCACCCCTCCCCCCCCCCCAACCGCCATCGCTTCACCTCATTGGTCCCCTCGCCCGCCCTCCCCCCACCTCGACCCCCGATTGACCCCTTGCCCCTCCCCCTGTCGCCCCTCCCCCCCCGCCCCCCGCCCCTCCCCCGCAGGTACCAGTACCCCTCCCTGGAGCAACTGGCCGAAATCGTCCCCTGCGTCCTCCGGCACCTCAAGTGAGTGGGCGGGGGGGCGCCCCACGGCGCTGTGGGGCGGGGAGGGGGCCCCTGACCCGTAGCGGGACGGGACGGGGGGGCGGGGCCAGCACCGGCCTGACCCCGCCCACCCCCCCAGCATCGCCAGCGTCGTGGGCATCGGGGTGGGCGCCGGCGCCTTCGTCCTGGCTAAATTTGGGGTGAGATGTGGGGCGGGGCGTGGGGCAGGGCGTGGGGCAGGGTGGGGGGCAGATTTGGGGGAATGCAGGGCTGCGGGAATCTCGGGGGAGGTTCTGTGGGGCTGGGGGGCGTGGCTGTGGGGCTGGGGGGGTCGCTATGGGGCGGGGGGGTCGCTA
>NW_028239045.1:0-41282 GCF_036417535.1 Chlamydotis macqueenii
TTCCCGTCCGGCTCCGCGTTTATTGCAGCGCTGCGGCCCCGCCCCCCGCGCTGGGACCCCCCCAGTACAGACTGGGGAGCCCCCAACACCCTCCCAGTACGGACTGGAGACCCCCGACCCCCCCAGTACAGACTGGGGAGCCCCCAACACCCTCCCAGTACAGACTGGGGAGCCCCCAACACCCTCCCAGTACAGACTGGGGAGCCCCCAACACCCTCCCAGTACGGACTGGAGACCCCCGAGCCCCCAGTACAGACTGGGGAGCCCCCAACACCCTCCCAGTACGGACTGGAGACCCCCGAGCCCCCCAGTACAGACTGGGGAGCCCCCAACACCCTCCCAGTACAGACTGGAGACCCCCGAGCCCCCAGTACAGACTGGGGAGCCCCCAACACCCTCCCAGTACAGACTGGAGACCCCCAACCCCCCCAGTACAGACTGGGGAGCCCCCAACACCCTCCCAGTACAGACTGGAGACCCCCAACCCCCCCCAGTACAGACTGGGGAGCCCCCAACACCCTCCCAGTACAGACTGGGGAGCTCCCAGCTGTCACGTACAGCAGGGCCGCCCGGGGGTCTGTCCGTGGGGCCACCGTGGGGCGGTGGGTCCGTGGTGGGTCCGTGGGTGGGTCCGTGGGGGGTCTGTCCGTGGTGCGAGGGTCCCTGGGTGGGTCTGTGGGTGGATCTCTGTCCACCCACGGGTGGCTCTGTGGGTCCGTGGGTCGCCGTGGGTCCGTGGGTCGCCGTGGGTCGCCCTGGGTCGGCGCGTCACTTCCAGAAGAGCAGGTTCCAGAGCAGCAGCCAGCAGGGTCTGTGGGGGTGTCTGTCCGTGGGTGGGTCCATGGGTCTGTGGGTAGGTCCGTGGGTCGCCGTGGGTCGCCGTGGGTCGCCGTGGGTCGGCGCGTCACTTCCAGAAGAGCAGGTTCCAGAGCAGCAGCCAGCAGGGTCTGTGGGGGTGTCTGTCCCTGGGTGGATCCATGGGTCGCCGTGGGTCCGTGGGTCTGTGGGTCCGTGGGTCTGTGGGTCCGTGGGTCGCCGTGGGTCGGCGCGTCACTTCCAGAAGAGCAGGTTCCAGAGCAGCAGCCAGCAGGGTCTGTGGGGGTGTCTGTCCCTGGGTGGATCCATGGGTCGCCGTGGGTCCGTGGGTCTGTGGGTCCGTGGGTCGCCGTGGGTCGGCGGGTCACTTCCAGAAGAGCAGGTTCCAGAGCAGCAGCCAGCAGGGTCTGTGGGGGTGTCTGTCCCTGGGTGGGTCCATGGGTCTGTGGGTGGGTCCGTGGGTCGCCGTGGGTCGCCGTGGGTCGGCGGGTCACTTCCAGAAGAGCAGGTTCCAGAGCAGCAGCCAGCAGGGGTAGATGCCGAGCGCCAGGCCGGGCGCCAGCAGGGAGCCGTGCAGGTGGTGCAGCAGCAGCCCCTCGCCCAGCGCGCGCAGGAACAGCTGCCAGCCCTCGCCCGCGCCCGCCGGCGCCTCCTCCAGCTCGCGCTGCACGAAGATCCCCAGCAGCAGCGTGGCCGCCGGCGTGGCCAGCACCAGCGCCGCCGCCTGCAGCAGCCTGCCGGGCCGCCCCGCGTCAGCGCCCGCCCGGGGAACCCCGGGGAGAGACCCCGCCCCAGGGAGAGACCCCCCCCGGGGAGAGACCCCACCGCGGGGAGAGACCCCACTGCAGGGAGAGACCCCCCCTGGGGAGAGACCCCCCTGGGGAGAGACCCCACCGCGGGGAGAGACCCCCACCGGGGAGAGACGCCCCCTGGGGAGAGACCCCCAGCAGCCTCCCAACCCGGCCGCAGAGACCCCAACCCACAGAGAGACCCCCCCAAACCCCCTGCATGGGGACAGAGGGACCCCCAACCCAGAGAGAGCCCCCTGGGACCCCCCCCCCGGGGAGAGCCCCCAGCACCTCCCAATCCAGGGAGAGACTCCCCCCCCGGCGTCCCCCAACCCATGGAGAGGCCCCTCGGCATCCCCTCGGCGGGGGCAGAGCCCCCAGTGCCCCCCAGTCCCAGAGAGACCCCCCCCAGCATCCCCCCAGCACCTCTCATCCCGGGGAGAGCCCCCTGGTGCCCCCAATCCCGGAGAGACCCCCCAGCACCCCCTCACCCTGGGGAGAGCCCTCAGTGCTTCCCCAATCCAGGGAGAGACCCCCCAGCACCCCTCATCCCGGGGAGAGCCCCCTGGTGCCCCCAATCCCGGAGAGACCCCCCAGCACCCCCTCACCCTGGGAAGAGCCCTCAGTGCTCCCCCAACCCACGGAGAGACCCCCCAGCACCCCTCATCCCGGGGAGAGGCCCTGGTGCCCCCAATCCCGGAGAGACCCCCCAGCACCCCCTCACCCTGGGAAGAGCCCTCAGTGCTCCCCCAACCCACGGAGAGACCCCCCAGCACCCCTCACCCTGGGGAGGGCCTCCCGGTGCCCCCCAATCCTGGGGCGAGCCCCTGGCACCCCCCCGCCCTCCTCCCCAACCCCAGCATCCCCCCTCGCCCAGGGAGAGGCCCCAGTGACCCCCAAAACCGGGGAGAGCCCCCCCAGCATCCCCCTGAAGTCCCCTGCCCCCCCCCGCCCCGGGGAGAGCCCCCGGCGCCCCGGCCCCCCGCACCTGGGGCCGGAGGGGCGCACGGCGGCGGCGGCGGGGACCATGGTGAGCGCCAGCAGGAAGCCCAGCGAGAAGTTGAGCAGCGCCAGGCAGGCGAGCTGCAGCGCCAGGTACAGCAGCGCCAGCAGCTTCAGCGCCATCCAGCTCCGCTCGCCGCCGCCCGCCAGCGCCCTGCGGGCACCGCGCCGCTCAGCCCCGCGCCCGGGGGCGCCGGACCCCGCTCCCCGCCCCGGCCCCCCGCCCCGGCACCTGTGGGCGCTGTGGGGCAGCGCCATGCCCGCCACGTAGATGGCGATGAGCGTGAGCACCACGGCCTCGGCCTCGGACACCGGGAAGTGCTGCGTGGCCACGCGCTGCCCCAGCACCGGCAAGAAGTAGAGCGCCAGCCCGGCGGCGTGGCAGATCAGCACGGGCGGCACCAGCGCCAGCAGCCCCCGGCCGCGCCTCCTGCGGGGGCAAAACGGCGGCGCTGAGGGCGGCGGGACGGGACGGGGCGCGGGGGGCCGCGGGGACGGGAAGGGTCCCCACCTCGGCGGCGCGGTCGCCGTCACCGGGGCGCTCGGCCTCGCCCGGCTCGCGCCTGCTCAGCTTCATCCACAGATCCAGCGCGCGCGGGGCCGTCAGGGAAAAATCGCCGAGCGCGTTGGGGCGCCCCCCGCCCGGCCCCCTGCCCCCCGGAAAGGATATCTTGAGGATGAGGACGAGGACGAGGAAGCCGAAGGCCGGCATGTAGACGCCGATGGAGACGAAGCGCGAGAGCGAGGGCAGCAGGTAGAAGAAGTAGGACTGGTGCAGGCGCTCCAGCAGGTTGTTGAGCTTCCGAAACATCCCCTCCAGCGTCCTGCGGGCACGGCGGGGGGTGGCAGCCGCGCCCCGCCGCGCCCCCGCCGCGGCCCCCCGCGCCCCCGCTCACCTGCCGACGGCAGTCATGTCGTACTTGTACTGGCGGAAGCTGTTGATGCCGCGCAGCGTGAGGGCCTCGATGCGGTAGCGCAGGAACAGGCCGTGGTCGCCGGCCGGCCGCCCCGAGGCCTGCGCCAGCACCATCAGCAGCAGCGTCTGCAGGCTGCGCGCGTAGGCGGGCAGCGAGTCCCAGTCGGAGCGCTGCAGCTGCGGGGACGGCGCGGTGACGCGGCGCGGTGACGCGGCCCCGGGGCACCGGGGACGGACCCAGACCCTTCGCGTCGGCCGGGCCGGCCCAGAACCCGGCGCGGCCGCCGCTAAACCGCGTCCCCGGCGCTGCGTCCCCGGCGCGAGCCCTGACGGTGACGGCGCCGCCGCCGCCTCCCGCGCTGCACCGGCGCCTGGGGACGCACGCGCTGCACGAGGAGGTGTTCCCCCAAATCCGACCCCAGCCTCGCCCGGCGCCACCCGAGGCCGCCTCCTCTGCTCGCTCGGGAGAAGCGCCCGACGCCGACCCCGAGCGACCCGCCCCGTTCCCTCGGGCGCCCCTCACCGCGCTGGCGCCCCGGCCCCCCACCCACCAGCGGCGCCCCCTCTCCGGCCGCGCCCCAGCCCCTCGGCGCCCTTCTCAGCGCGGCCCCGGCCCCGCCAGCGCAGACGCGGCCCCCGCCAGCGCCGATCCCGCGCCGGCCGCGCCGCCCCACGCCGGGGGAGCGGCGGCGGGCGCGCGCCGGGCGCCCACCTTGCCCTGGATGGTGCAGAGGAGGCCGTTCTTCTGGCAGAAGGCGTGGAAGAGGTTGAGCAGGTCGAGGTTGGGCAGCTGCCCGTTGAGCCCCTCCAGCGCCACGTCGAAGCTGGTGACCACGTCGCTGCTCAGCTCCAGCGCGACGGCCGCCTGGATGGCCCCCCGCGCGCCCCGGCAGCCCCGAGGAGCGCACCTCTGCGGGCAGCGGGGCGTCAGCGCCGCCCCGCCGCCGCCGGCCCCCCCGCCGCGGCCCGCGCCGGCTCACCGGTGAGGTTGACGTCGTGGTAGGCCTCCAGCCAGGCCTCCATGCCCAGCAGGTCGTGCTCGTTCACCAGGAAGATGATGTCCTTCGCCCAGTAGATCTGGCCTGCGGGCAACGCGCGGCTGCGGCAGCCTGGTCCCTGCCCCGGCACCGCCCGGCACAGCCCGGCACAGCTCCAGCACAGCCCCAGTACAGCCCGGCACAGCTCTGGCACAGCCCCAGTACAGCCCCAGTACAGCCCGGCACAGCTCCGGCACCGCCCAGCACAGCTCCAGCACAGCCCGGCACAGCTCCGGCACAGCCCCGGCACTGCCCCAGTACAGCCCCAGTACAGCCCGGCACAGCTCTGGCACTGCCCGGCACAGCCCAGCACAGCTCCAGCACAGCCCCAGTACAGCCCGGCACAGCTCCGGCACAGCTCTGGCACAGCCCCGGCACAGCTCTGGCACCGCCCGGCACAGCTCCAGCACAGCCCGGCACAGCTCCGGCACAGCTCCGGCATAGCCCGGCACAGCCCAGCACAGCCCCAGTACAGCTCCGGCACAGCCCCAGTACAGCCCGGCACAGCCCCAGTACAGCCCGGCACAGCCCCGGCACAGCCCAGCACAGCCCCGGCACAGCCCCAGCAAAGCCTCGGCACAGCTCTGGCACAGCCCCGGCACCACGCGCACAGCCCCAGCAAAGCCTGGCCCCTGGCTTGGCAAAGCCCCAGTGGAGCCCAGTCCGAGCCTGGTAAAGCTCAGTCCCCATCCTGGCAAAGCCCAGTTCCCGTCCCAGCGCAGCCCCACTGGAACCCAGTCCCCATCCCGGCAAAGCCTGGCACAGCCCCGGCAAAGCCTGGTCCCCTTCCCGGCAAAACCCTGCCAAAGCCCAGTCTCTGTCCCGGCAAAGCTTAGCGCAGCCCCAGCAAAGCCTGGTCCCTGGCCTGGCAAAGCCCCAGTGGAGTCCAGTTCCTGTCCCGGCAAAGCCCTGTCCCTGTCCTGGCAAAGCCCTGTCCCTGTCCCGGCAAAGCCCTGTCCCCGTCCCGGCAAAGCCCTGTCCCTGTCCCGGCAAAGCCCTGTCCCCATCCCGGCAAAGCCCTGTCCCTGTCCTGGCAAAGCCCTGTCCCTGTCCCGGCAAAGCTCTCTCCCTGTCCCAGCAAAGCCCGGCACAGCTCTGGCAAACCCTGCTCTCTGTCCTGGCACAGCCTGGCAAAGCCCAGCCCCCGTCCCGGCAAAGCCCGGCCCAGCCCCAGCGGCACCCGCTCCCGCGAAGCCGACGTCTTCCCAGCGCCCCCACCCCTCGCGTCCCCGGGAGCGGGGACCCCCGGCACGGCCCCCCGGGCCTCACCGCGGAAGTAGGAGGCGAGGGCCAGCATCAGCCCCACGGCCTGGTCGTTGCGGGGCCCCTCGCTGCAGGGCGCGCTCAGCACCAGCGCCTCGGTGCTGGCGGCGCGCGGCGCGCGCAGGATGCCGTACACGTTGGTGCCCTTCACCATCTGCCGGGAGAAAGCCGAGGGCTGGGGGGCTGGGGCTGGGGGCTGGGCGCCGGGGGCGCGGGGGGCGCGGGCGCTACGCACGTATCGCTCGCGGGCCTCGTCGGGGAAGGGCAGGGTGCGCGCGAAGGGCTGCCGGTGCGCCTCCAGCCCCAGCTCCCACATGGTCCGCTCCAGCCAGGCCGCCGGCATCCCGCTGCGGGGGGGGAGGCGAGGTGAGACCCCCGAAACGCCGCCCCCCGCGCCCGCCCCGCGCCCCGCCGCCGGCCTCACCCCGCTTTCTTCTTCTGGGCGGCGAAGTGGCGGGCGTAGGCGAGCGCGCGCGCGCCGGCGGGGAAGCGCTCCTCCACCATGGTGGAGCCCACGGCGTTCTCCGAGATGTAGGTGCGCGGCGCCAGCGCGGGCAGCGCCAGCGCCAGGAACCAGCCCAGCCCCGCCACGTAGCTCAGCACGCTGCGCGCCGCAGCCGGGGTCAGCCCGGGGCGCCCCCGGACCCCCCCACCCCGCACCCCCCCGGCACGCACCACAGCGGGGTGTTGAGGCGCAGGACGAGGCGGGACAGCGCCCGGCGGCACTGGGGGTCCGACAGCAGCCCCATGGCGGGGGGCGGGGGGCGGGGGGCGCCCGCACCGGCCTGCTGCTGCTGCTGCTGCTGGGGGGGGGTGGGGGCCCCGCCGGCGCTGGGGGGCTGGGCGCACCCAGCCAGGCAGAGCCCCCCGCGCACCTGACGCAGGGCCAGGGCCTGGACCCAAACGCCCCGTCCCCGCCCCACGCACCCCCAACGGCCCCATCCCCGCCCCACACACCCCACAGCCCCCGTCCCCGCCCCACGCACCCCACAGCCCCCATCCCCGCCCCACGCACCCCCAACGGCCCCGTCCCCGCCCCACGCACCCCCAACGGCCCCGTCCCCGCCCCACACACCCCACAGCCCCCGTCCCCGCCCCACGCACCCCCAACGGCCCCGTCCCCGCCCCACACACCCCACAGCCCCCGTCCCCACCCCACGCACCCCCAACGGCCCCATCCCCGCCCCACGCACCCCCAACGGCCCCGTCCCCGCCCCACGCACCGCCAACGGCCCCGTCCCCGCCCCACGCACCCCACAGCCCCCGTCCCCGCCCCACGCACCCCACAGCCCCGTCCCCGCCCCACGCACCCCACAGCCCCCGTCCCCACCCCACGCACCCCCAACGGCCCCGTCCCCGCCCCACGCACCCCACAGCCCCCGTCCCCGCCCCACGCACCCCACAGCCCCGTCCCCGCCCCACGCACCCCACAGCCCCCGTCCCCACCCCACGCACCCCCAACGGCCCCGTCCCCGCCCCACGCACCCCACAGCCCCCGTCCCCGCCCCACGCACCCCCAACGGCCCCGTCCCCGCCCCACGCACCCCCAACGGCCCCGTCCCCGCCCCACACACCCCACAGCCCCGTCCCCGCCCCACGCACCCCCAACGGCCCCGTCCCCGCCCCACGCACCCCACAGCCCCCTCCCCGCCCCACGCACCGCCAACGGCCCCCTCCCCGCCCCACGCACCCCACAGCCCCGTCCCCGCCCCACGCACCCCACAGTCCCCGTCCCCGCCCCACGCACCCCACAGCCCCCGTCCCCGCCCCACGCACCCCACAGCCCCGTCCCCGCCCCACGCACCCCACAGCCCCCGTCCCCGCCCCACACACCCCACAGCCCCGTCCCCGCCCCACGCACCCCCAACGGCCCCGTCCCCGCCCCACACACCCCACAGCCCCCGTCCCCACCCCACGCACCCCCAACGGCCCCATCCCCGCCCCACGCACCCCCAACGGCCCCGTCCCCGCCCCACGCACCGCCAACGGCCCCGTCCCCGCCCCACGCACCCCACAGCCCCCGTCCCCGCCCCACGCACCCCACAGCCCCGTCCCCGCCCCACGCACCCCACAGCCCCCGTCCCCACCCCACGCACCCCCAACGGCCCCGTCCCCGCCCCACGCACCCCACAGCCCCCGTCCCCGCCCCACGCACCCCACAGCCCCGTCCCCGCCCCACGCACCCCACAGCCCCCGTCCCCACCCCACGCACCCCCAACGGCCCCGTCCCCGCCCCACGCACCCCACAGCCCCCGTCCCCGCCCCACGCACCCCCAACGGCCCCGTCCCCGCCCCACGCACCCCCAACGGCCCCGTCCCCGCCCCACACACCCCACAGCCCCGTCCCCGCCCCACGCACCCCCAACGGCCCCGTCCCCGCCCCACGCACCCCACAGCCCCCTCCCCGCCCCACGCACCGCCAACGGCCCCCTCCCCGCCCCACGCACCCCACAGCCCCGTCCCCGCCCCACGCACCCCACAGTCCCCGTCCCCGCCCCACGCACCCCACAGCCCCCGTCCCCGCCCCACGCACCCCCAACGGCCCCGTCCCCGCCCCACGCACCCCACAGTCCCCGTCCCCGCCCCACGCACCCCACAGCCCCGTCCTCGCCCCACGCACCCCCAACGGCCCCGTCCCCGCCCCACACGCCCTGTCCCTGCCCCGTACGTGCCCCATAGCCCCGTCCCCACCCCACGCACCCCATGGCCCCGTCCCTGCGCCCCCCAAACCCCACAGCCTCTGTGCCCCACACGCCCCCCCAGCCCTGCACCGCCCCACAGAGCGCCCACAGCCCCCTCTACAGCCCCTGTCCCTGCCCCACATCCCCCGCAGCCCCTCATGGGCCCCACACGCCCCCCAGAGCCCCCCGTGCCCCCCATCCCCACCCCACCCCCCGCGCGGCCCCGTCCCGGGCGCCCCCGAACCTGTGGGTCCCGCCGGCCGGCCAGGCCGCTCAATCGCCCGCCGAGCAGGCCCGGCCGGCACGAGGGGCGGAGCCCAGAGACATCGATGGGCACCGCCCGCCCGCCGCTCTGCGCATGCGCGTGGGGCCCTGGGGCGGCCGTGCAAGGGGCGGGGGGGGCAAATGGGGGGGGGTGTGCAAAATGGGGGGGGTGTGCGAATGGGGGTGCGGGTGTGCAAATTGGGGTGCGGGTGTGCGAATGGGGGGCGGGTGTGCGAATGGGGGTGCGGGTGTGCGAATGGGGGGCGGGTGTGCAAAATGGGGGGGGTGTGCGAATGGGGGTGCGGGTGTGCAAATTGGGGTGCGGGTGTGCGAATGGGGGGCGGGTGTGCGAATGGGGGTGCGGGTGTGCGAATGGGGGGCGGGTGTGCAAATGGGGGTGCGGGTGTGCAAATGGGGGTGCGGGTGTGCAAATGGGGTGCGGGTGTGCAAATGGGGGGCGGGTGTGCAAAATGGGGGGTGCGGGTGTGCGAATGGGGGGCGGGTGTGCAAAACGGGGGGTGCGGGTGTGCGAATGGGGGGCGGGTGTGCAAAATGGGGGGTGCGGGTGTGCGAATGGGGGGCGGGTGTGCGAATGGGGGGCGGGTGTGCGAAATGGGGGGTGCGGGTGTGCAAATGGGGGGCGGGTGTGCAAAATGGGGGGGCGGGTGTGCAAATGGGGGGGGCGGGTGTGCAAATTGGGATGCGGGTGTGCAAATGGGGGTGCAGGCCGCGCACTGGGAGTGGGTTTGGGCGTGCAAGGGGGCGTGCAGCGTGGCGAGTGTGCAAGAGCGTGTGCGACGGGATGGGGTCTGAGCGTGCGGGGGGGCCGTGCAACAGCGCAGGCGTGCAAGAGCCCAGGTAACGCAGGTGGGCGTGCAAGGGGCGCGCACACGAGGGAAGCGAGCGTGCAAGGAGGGGGCCGTGCCAGGGCCCCACGAGCCCCCTGTGCCGCGCCCGGGGGAAGCGACGCCGCGCATGGTGCACGGCGTGACGCACGGCACGGTGCATGGTGCACGACGCACAGCACGGCACACGGCACGGCGCATAGTGCACGGCACGGCGCACAGCACGGCGCACGACGCACGGCACGGCACAGGGTGCATGGTGCACGACGCACGGCGTGGCTCACGGTGCACGGCACGGCACATGGTGCACGATACACGGCACGGCGCACGACACACGGAGCATGGTGCACAATGCACGGCACGGCGCACGGCATGGCGTATGGTGCAAGACGCACGGCGTGGCTCACGGTGCACGGCACGGCACATGGTGCACGACGCATGGTACACAATGCACGGCGCACCATGCACAATGCACGGCACGACACACGGCGCACGACACGACGCACGGCGTGGCTCACGGTGCACGACGCACCGCACGGCACACGGCGCATGGTGCACAATGCACGGCATGGCGTATGGTGCAAGACGCACGGCGTGGCTCACGGTGCACGGCACGGCACATGGTGCACGATACACGGCACGGCGCACCACACACGGCACATGGTGCACGACGCATGGTACACAATGCACGGCGCACCATGCACAATGCACGGCACGACACACGACGCACGGCACGACGCACGGCACGCCGAAGCTTTATTGTGCGGGGGCGGCTCAGTCCCCCAGCAGCGCGGCCGCCTCGCGCAGGCGCTGGCGCACCACGCGGTCCAGCACGGCGTGCAGCGCGCGGCAGGCGGCGGCGGCGGCCTCCAGCGCCGGCTCCAGCCGCTCCTGGTGCAGGCGGGCGCTGAGCTGCAGCAGCGCGATCTGCCCGCCCGCCGGCAGCAGCGCCAGCGCCAGCCGCGGGCCCCCCGCCGCCTCCTCGGGCGCGCTGAGGTCGGCCAGCGCCGCGGCCTCGGCCAGCCCGGCCGTGCTGGCGCAGACGTAGTCGCGCATGGGGATGCCGGCGTCCATCACCGCCAGCGTGGCCGCGTTGACGCAGGCGCAGTAGTTGCTGCCGTCGGCTTGCAGGACCTGGCGGGGGGAGAGCGTGCGGGGGGGGGGCGGTGTCAGAGGACGCGGCACCGCCGCCGGCACGGTGTCCCCAAACCCGCTGCGGCGGCGTCCCCAAACCCAGCATCCCGACACTGGGCTCCGCTGCCACTGTGTCCCCAAACCCGGTGTCCCCAAACCCGGCGTCGCCGCTGACGCATGCCCAAACCCCGCGCTGCCGCCACCACGGCGTCCCCAAACCCAGCGTCCCCAAACCCAGCGTCCCCAAACCCCCAAACCCAGCGTCCCCGTGGCATCCCCAAACCCAGCGTCCCCAAACCCAGCGTCCCCGCGCTGTCCCCAAACCCAGTGCCCCCAAACCCCGCGCTGCCGCCACCACGGCATCCCCAAACCTGGCGTTCCCAAACCCCCAAACCCAGCGTCCCCGTGGCATCCCCAAACCCAGCGTCCCCAAACCCAGCGTCCCCGCGCTGTCCCCAAACCCAGTGCCCCCAAACCCCGCGCTGCCGCCACCACGGCGTCCCCAAACCCAGCGTCCCCAAACCCCCAAACCCAGCGTCCCCGTGGCATCCCCAAACCCAGCGTCCCCAAACCCAGCGTCCCCGCGCTGTCCCGAAACCCAGTGTCCCCGTGGCGTCCCCAAACCCAGTGTCCCCAAACCCTGCGCTGCCGCCACCACGGCATCCCCAAACCTGGCGTTCCCAAACCCGGAGCCACAGTGGTGTCCCCAAACCCGGTGCTGCAGCTGCGGTGTCCCCAAACCCCCATGTCCCCACGGTGTCCCCAAACCCAGCGTCCCCAAACCCCCAAACCCAGCGTCCCCGTGGTGTCCCCAAACCCAGCGTCCCTAAACCCGGTGTCCCCAAACCCCCAAACCCAGCGTCCCCGTGGTGTCCCCAAATCCCAAACCCAGCGTCCCCGTGGTGTCCCCAAACCCGGTGTCCCCAAACCCAGCGTCCCCAACCCCCAAACCCAGCGTCCTCGCAGCGTCCCCGACCCCGGCGCGGCGGCGTCCCCGGTCCCGCGGCACCTGGACGAAGATGTCGATCTGGGAGCGGGGGTAGAGGCCGGTGAGGATGGCGGCCTCGAAGGTCTGGCGCAGCTGCAGCGCCAGCTCGGCCGTCTGCCGGTCGCCGTGCGGGCGCCGCCGCCGCTCGCCCGCGCTGAAGGTGGCCACGCTGTAGCGGCAGTTCACCAGCGCCCGGTCCGGCAGCGCCTTGCCGCGCGAGCCGCGGATCTGCGGGGGGCAGCGGGGGGTCGGGGGGCGCCCGGGCCCTGGGGGGGCGGGGGGGCGTGGATCCCCGCCACCCCGATGTCCCGGGGGAACGGGGGGGCTGGGGGCAGCGGGCGGCCCAGGGGGGCGAATGGAGGGGTCGGGGGGGCCGGTGGGAGTGGGGGGCCCATGGGGGGCTGGGGGGGTCAGAGGGGCTTGGGGGCCCCAGGGGGAGCAAAGGGGGCAGAAGGGCCTAGGGGGAGGGGGGGGCCATCAGGGGAGAACAGAGGGGCCCGGGGGTCCCAGGGGGGAGCAGAGGGGCCGAGGGGGAATGGAGTGACCGGGGGGGGCGGGGGGGCGGATGGACACAAACAGAAGGGTCGGAAGGGCCCGGGGGGAGGGGGGGGTCGGGGCAATGCAGGGGAGCAGAGGGGGCCCGGGGGGGGCAGTGGAGGGACCATGGGGGCCCCGGGGGGAGCAGAGGAGCCTGGCGAGAGTGGGGGGGCCTGGAGGGGCAAACAGAGGGGTCGGGGGGGCCCGGGGGGAGTGGGGGGGCCTGGAGGGGCAAACAGAGGGGTCGGGGAGCGCGGGGGGAGTGGGGGGCCCGCGGGAGGCAAACGGAGACGTCAGGGGTGCCTGGGGGTCCCTGGGGGGCACGGAGGAACTGGAGGGGGGTGAACTGAGGGGCTGGAGGAGCCCCGGGGACGGAGGGGGGGCAGGGGGGCAAATGGAGGGGCCAGGGGAGCAGAGGGGCGTGGGGGGGGCCGGTGGGGGGAGCAGAGGGGTCGGAGGGGGCTGGCGGAGCAGAGGGGCGTGGGGGGCCGGTGGGGGGAGCAGAGGGGCGTGGGGGGGGCCCGTGGGGGGGAGCCCGTGGGGTGGGAGGGGCCCGGGGCGGCGGGGGCGCGGTGCGGGCGCCGCTGACCTCGTGGGGCCCGTAGACCACGGCCAGCGCCTTGGTGTTGCCCTGCTCGATGTAGGCCGAGCCGTCGGCCTGCGCGAACACGCCCATGCGGGCGCGGACCTTGCGGAGCTCGGCGGGGCGGCGCCCGTCCGCCCGGTACCCCTCGTCCGACAGCAGCTCGGCCGCCGCCATCTTGGCCCCCGCGCGCCGCCCGCCTACGGCTGCCGCCGTGCTCCGCCGGGGCCACGCCCCCGCCGCCCGAGGCCACGCCCCCCCGCGAGGTCCCGCTATGGCATAAGCCCCGCAGGCCACGCCCCCGCCGCCCGAAGCCACGCCCCCGGCGATGGCCAGTGTAGACTACACCGCGCAGGCCCCGCCCCTGCCCGAGGCCACGCCCCCTAAAGGCAGTGTCCCTGTATTGGCTACGTCTGGCGGACCACGCCCCCTGGAGGCCGCGCCCCCAAAGGCGTAACCCCAGCCCAGGCCACGCCCCGCAGGCCACGCCCCCGCCTCCCGCGGCTACGCCCCCTAGCCGTGTCCCGCTATAGGCTGCTCCCCGCCGGCCACGCCCCCTCCTGCCCACGCCCCCCTGGAGGCCACGCCCCCGCGGGTCCGGTGCGCGGCGCCGTCCGGTGCGGAGCGGCGGGGGGAGGCGCTGGTCCCGGTCCCGTCCGGCGCGGTCCCGGTCCCGGTCCCGGTCCCAGCCGGTGCGGAGCGGCGGGGGGAGGCGCTGGTCCCGGTCCCGTCCGGCGCGGTCCCGGTCCCGGTCCCGGTCCCGGTCCCAGCCGGTGCGGAGCCGCCATGGCGGCCGGTCCCGGCGGGTTCCAGTTCGCCATCGACCGCGGCGGCACCTTCACCGACGTCTTCGCCCGCTGCCCCGGCGGCCGCGTCCGCGTCCTCAAGCTGCTCTCCGAGGACCCGGCCTACGGGGACGCCCCCACCGAGGGCATCCGCCGCGTCCTGGAGGAGGTGCGGGCCGGGACCCCCCCCGGGACCCCCCCGGGACACCCCCCGGGACAGCCCCCCCCGGAACCCCCCCTCGGGACCCCCGGGACCCCCTGGGACACTTCCCTTGCGACATTCCGCCCCCGGGACCACCGAGGGACCCCCCCGGGATCCCCGCTACAGCCCCCCCCCCCGGGACACCCCCTGGGACCTGGGACCCGGGACACTCCCCCTCTGGGACCCCCCCCCTCGGGACCCCCGGGACCCCCTGGGACACTTCCCTTGTGACATTCCGCCCCCGGGACCACCGGGGGACGCCCCCGGGACACTTCCCTCAGGACACCCCCCCCCGGGACCCCCGGGACACCCCCTGCCGGGACCTTTCCCTGGGACCCCGCCTCGGGACGGCCAGACCTCCCCCCTCGGGACCCCCGGGACACTCCCCTCCGTACCCCAGTGACCGACGGGACCCCCATCTGGGACAGCCCTCGGGACCAGCTCCCCCCCACGACCCCCCCTCGAGACCCCCAGGACCAATGGGACACCCACCGGGACCCCCTGGGACAGCCCGAGACCCCCCCCGGGACCCCCTCGGGACACCCCCTGGGACCACTGGGACCCCCTGGGACACCCCGGGACCTCCCTGGCACCCCTGGGACCCCCTGAGATCTCCTCCTGGGACCCCACCCCCCATCCCCTCCCCACTGGGAGCTCCCCAGGACCCCGTCCGAGACCCCCACCCCCACAGGACCTCCCTGGGGGGCTGGGGGTCTTTCTCTGGGGGAGCCGCGGGGCTGGGGTGCGTGCGGGAGCTGTGGGGCTGAGACCCCCGGCGCCGGCAGGAGCGCGGGGTGCCGCTGCCGCGGGATCAGCCGCTGGACGCCTCCGGCATCGAGTGGATCCGCATGGGCACCACGGTGGCCACCAACGCGCTGCTGGAGCGGCGCGGCGAGCGCCTGGCGCTGCTGGTCACGCGCGGCTTCCGCGACCTGCTGCACATCGGCACGCAGGCGCGGCCCCGCATCTTCGACCTGGTGAGGCCCGGCGCGCTGGCGCGTGCGCCGCGTGGGCTCGGGGTGGCGCGGCCCCGCGTCCCGCGCCCCTTGGCACCGCGCTGCCGCGTCCCGTGACCGGCGCCGGGCCGGGCTGGGGACACCGCGTCCCCGCGCGACCGCGCGTGGCTTGGCGCGGCGCCGGCCGGACTCCGGGCGACGCGTCCCCGCGCGACCCGCGTCGTTCCGGCCCGGCCGTCCTCTGCCCGGCGCGGACGTCTCCTTGGCGGCGGGAAGTCCCGTGAGCGCCGCCGGGCCCCGCGCCAGCCCCGGCCTCGCGCCAGCGCCCGCCCGCGCCTCCGGCACCGCGACCGTAGCCCGGCGGCGGCCCCCCGGTGACGCCCCGGCGGCCGTGCCGCAGGAGGTGGCGGTGCCCGAGGTGCTGTACGAGGAGGTGATCGAGGTGGACGAGCGCCTGATCCCGCACCAGCCCGGCTGCCGCCTCCCGGGGAACGAGTCCTTCCCGCTCGTCGAAGGTGGGCGCCGCCGCCGCCGCGGTGGGGGGGACGGTGCCGCCGCCGCGCCGTGACCCCCGCTTCGGCCCCCCCCAGGTTCCACGGGAGCGTCCCTGGCGGTGCAGCGGCCGCTGGAGCTGTCGGCGCTGCGGCGGGAGCTGGAGCGGGTGCTGGCCCGCGGCATCCGCAGCCTGGCCGTGCTGCTGCTGCACTCCTACGCGTGAGCGTCGGGGCGGCGGACGGGGCGGGGGGCGCGGCCGGCCCCCGCCCCGCGCCCCACGCCCGCCCCGCTCTCCCGCAGCTGGCCCGGGCACGAGGAGCGGGTCGGGGCGCTGGCGCGGGAGCTGGGGTTCCGGCACGTCTCGCTCTCCTCGGCCGTGGCGGGCATGGCGCGGGCGGTGCCGCGCGGGTACACGGCCTGCGCCGACGCCTACCTCACGCCCTGCATCCGCCGCTACCTGGAGAGCTTCCGCGCCGGCTTCGCGCACCAGCTGCGGGTGAGCGGGGCTGCCGGGACCCCCGCGTGGGCACCCCCCCCGCCGGGACCCCTCTGCCCGGCGCCCGTCCCCCCGGGACCCCTGGCAGCGCCCATCCTACCCCATAGGCACCCACCCTGCGCAGGCCCCCTGGCAGCACCTGTCCCAACAGGACCCCCCCGTGGGTGCTCATCCCCCCGGGACCCCTGGCAGCACCTACCCAGACCCCCTAGCAGCACCCGTTCCGTTGGGACCCGTCCCTGTGGGTGCCCATCCCCCCGGGACCCCTGGCAGCACACATCCCAGCCGGACCCCCGTAGGCACCCATCCCACACAGACCCCCGCTATGGGTGCCCATCCCACCGGGACCCCCCGGCAGTGCCGGTTCCGTTGGGACCCCGCCATGGGTGCTTATCCTACCGGGACCCCTGGCAGCACCCATCCCGTTGGAACCCCCTCCTGGGTGCCCAGATCACCGGGACCGCGTGGGCACCCATCCCGTGGGGATCCCCCCCAAGGGTGCCCATGCCATCAGGACCCCCCAGCAGCACCCATCCCACCGGGACCCTCCCCGTGGGTGCTCATCCCACCAGGAACCCCTGTAGGCACCCATCCCGCCGGGACCCCATGGACCCCCGTTGCACAGGGACCCCCTCATGGGGACCCACCCCGCTGGGACCCCCCCGGCAGCGCCCATCCCATTGGGACCCCCTCACGGGCGCCCATCCCACCGGGACCCCCTGGCAGCGCCCATCCCACCGGGATCCCCCCACGGGCACCCGTCCCACCGGGACCCCCCGGCGGCCCCCACCCCACCGGGACCCCCCCGCGTCCCCGCGCAGGAGGTGCCGGTGCTGTTCATGCGCTCGGACGGGGGCCTGACCCCCATGCGCCACTTCAGCGGCGCCCGCGCCATCCTGTCGGGCCCGGCCGGCGGCGTGGTGGGCTACGCCGTCACCGCGCACCGCCGCGAGGCCGGCCGGCCGCTCATCGGCTTCGACATGGGAGGTGAGCGCGGCGGGGGGCGCGGGGGGCGGGGGGCGCGGCGGCGGCGGCGCGGGGTGCTGAGCCGCGCTCGCCAGGCACCTCCACCGACGTCAGCCGCTACGCCGGCGAGTTCGAGCACGTCTTCGAGGCCAGCACGGCCGGCGTCAGCATCCAGGCGCCGCAGCTCGACATCAACACCGTGGCGGCCGGCGGCGGCTCGCGCCTCTTCTTCAGGTGGGCCAGGGGACCCCTGCGCGGCACCGCGGCGGGCGCGGCCGCGACCCTCGCGCTCCCCGCCGGCGTCTCCCCTCCAGGTCCGGTCTCTTCGTGGTCGGCCCCGAGTCGGCGGGCGCCGACCCCGGCCCGGCGTGCTACCGCAAAGGTGAGCGGGGCGCGGCGCGGGCGGGCGCGGGGCGGGCGGGCGTGGCGGCGCGGCGCCGCGCTCACCGCCCCCGCCGCGGCGCAGGGGGGCCGCTGACCGTCACCGACGCCAACCTCTGCCTGGGCCGCCTGCTCCCCGAGTACTTCCCGCGCATCTTCGGGCCGGGCGAGGACCAGCCGCTGTGCCGGGAGGCGGCGGCGCGGGCCTTCCGCGAGCTGGCCGCGCGCATCCACGCCTTCCAGGCCGGCACGGGCGCCGGCGCGCGCCCGCCGCTCTCGGTGGAGGAGGTGGCCATGGGCTTCGTGCGGGTGGCCAACGAGGCCATGTGCCGGCCCATCCGCGCCCTGACGCAGGTGGGGTGGCGGCGGGGCGGGGCGGGGGGGGTGGCGGTGCCGGCGGTGGCGTCACCGCGCCGTGCCCTCCCCCCCCCCCCGGCAGGCGCGGGGCCACGATGCCGCGCAGCACGTGCTGGCGTGCTTCGGGGGCGCGGGCGGGCAGCACGCCTGCGCCATCGCCCGCGCCCTGGGCATGGGCACCGTCTTCATCCACAAGTAGGTGAATTTGGGGGGGGGTTGGGGGGACCCCTCTCTGCCGGTGCTGCCGGATGCGGGGGGGACTGGTCCCAGCGGAACGGGGGTGCCCGGGGGGTTTGGGGGTGCCCCTGGGTGCCAGGTTTGGGGGTGTCCCAGCCCCCCAGGGCAAGGCACAGCGTTTGGGGGTACCCCAGCCCCCGGGCGGACACGCTGGGTTTGGGGCTGTCCCGGTCCCTAGAGGGATGCACTGGGTTTGGGGGTGCCCCTGGGTGTGGGTTTGGGGGTGTCCCGGTCCCCAGGGGGGTGAGCTGGGCCTGGGGGTGCCCCTGGGTGTGGGTTTGGGGGTGTCCCGGTCCCCAGGGGGGTGAGCTGGGCCTGGGGGTGCCTCTGGGTGCTGGATTTGGGGGTGTCCCATTCCCCGGGGGGACGTGTGGGGTTTAGGGGTCCCCCAGTCCCTTGAGGGTTGTGCTGGGTCTGGGGTCTGGGGGTGCCCGCAGGGACTAGGTTTGGGGTGCCCCGGGTGCCAGGTTTGGGGGTGCCCCATTCCCCAGGGGGACGTACGGGGTTTGGGGGTGCCCCGCTCCCAGAAGGGACGCGCTGGGTCTGGGGGGTGCCCTTGGGTGTGGGGTTCGGGGGTCCCTAGAGGGATGTAGGGAGTTTGGGGGTGCCCCTGGGTGCCGGGTTTGGGGGTGCCGCACTCCCCAGAGGGATGCGCGGGGGCGCGGCGGGCGCGGGGTGCGACGGGGCCGCGGTGGCGCAGGTACAGCGGGATCCTCTCGGCCTACGGGCTGGCGCTGGCGGACGTGGTGCACGAGGCGCAGGCCCCCTGCGCGCTGCGCTACGAGCCCTCCGCCTTCGCGCGCCTGGACGAGCGCATCGCCGCGCTGGAGCGGGAGTGCCGCGACGCGCTGAGCGCCCAGGGCTTCGCCGGGTGAGCGGGGGGCCGGGGGCTGGGGGGCCGGGCGAGCGGGGGGCCATGGGCTGGGGGGCCGGGTGAGCGGGGGGCCGGGCGAGCGGGGGGCCGGGGGCTGGGGGGCCGGGTGAGCGGGGGGCTGGGTGAGCAGGGGGCCGGGGGCTGGGGGGCCGGGCGAGCGGGGGGCCGGGGGCTGGGGGACCGGGTGAGCGGGGGGGCCATGGGCTGGGGGGCCGGGCGAGCGGGGGGCCGGGGGCTGGGGGGCCGGGTGAGCGGGGGGCTGGGTGAGCAGGGGGCCGGGGGCTGGGGGGCCGGGCGAGCGGGGGGCCGGGGGCTGGGGGGCTGGGTGAGCGGGGGTCGCCGTGGGGCCCGCCCCGCTGACGCGCGCGGCGCAGGGCGCAGATCCGCACCGAGGCCTTCCTGCACCTGCGCTACGAGGGCACCGACTGCGCCCTGATGTGCTCGGCCAAGGGCCACCCGCCCACGCCCGGCTCCTGCCGCGCCGGCGACTTCCTCGCCGCCTTCACCAGCCGGTGCGTCCGCGCGCCGCCGTCCCCGTCCCGGTGCCACCATCCCCGTCCCGGCACCGTGCCCCCCGTCCCGGCGCCGCGATCCCTGTCCTGGTGCCGCAGTTCCTGTCCCGGCACCACGATCCCCACCCCAGCACCGCAATCCCCACCCCAGCACCGCAATCCCCACCCCAGCACCGCAATCCCCATCCCAGCACCGCAATCCCCATCCGAGTGCCCTGATCCCCATCCCAGTGCCCCGATCCCCATCCCAGTGCCCTGATCCCCACCCCAGTGCCACGATCTCCATCCCGACACCGCGATCCCCATCCCGGCGCTGCAATCCCTGTTCCGGTGCCATGGTCCCCATGCCAGCGCTGTGGTCCTTGTCCTGGCACCGCAATCCCTATCCCGGCACCGCAATCCCCATCCCAGTGCCCTGATCCCCATCCCAGTGCCACCGTCCCCATCCCAGCGCCATGCTCCCTGTCCGGCAGTGCCGGGGGTGCCCGGGGGTGTCCGGGCGCCCCTCGCCGCAGCCGGCGCCCGCTGCCGCCCCGCAGGTACCGCACGGAGTTCGGCTTCACCATCGCGGAGCGCGCGGTGCTGGTGGACGACGTGCGGGTGCGCGGCACCGGCAGCAGCGGCGTGGACTGCGAGACCCCCCTGGCCCCCAGCGGGCAGCCGCCCCGCGTGGAGACGGTGAGGGGCGCGGCGGGCCGGGGGCCGGGGGGGACGCGGCGTGGGGCGCCGGGGGCCGGGGTGACGCAGCGGGGGTCCCGCAGGTGACGCGGTGCTACTTCGAGGGGGGGGGGTACCTGGAGACCCCCGTGTTCCTGCTGGAGGAGCTGGCCTGCGACCACCGCATCCCCGGCCCCGCCATCCTCATCGACAGGAACAGGTGGGGGCCTGGGGCCGGGGGGGCCCGGGGGGTTGGGGGGACCGCGGGGGGCAGCGGGGGCCCAGGCTGTCAGAGGGACCCTAGGGTGACAGTGGGACCCCAGGGTGACAATGAAGACCCCAGGAGAAGAGTGGGACCTCAGAGGTACAGCAGAGACCCCAGGGTGATGGTGGGACCCCAGGGTTCTGGGGGGGACCCCAGGGTGACGGTGGGACCCCAGGGTGGTGGTGGGGACCCCAGGGAGCTGGTGGGGAGCCCAGGGTGACAGTGGGACCCCGGGCAGCTGGTGGGGACCCCAGGGTGGTGATGGGGACCCTGGGGTGATGATGGGGACCCCAGGGTGACAGTGGGACCCCAGGTGGTGGTGGGGACCCTGGAATGATGGTGTCAGAGGGACCGCAGGGTGTCAGACGGACCCCAGGGTGGTGGTGGGGACCCTGGGGAGCTGGTGGGGACCCCAGGGTGATGGTGGGGACCCTGGGGTTCTGGTGGGGACCCCAGGGTGTCAGAGGGACCCCGGGCGGTGGTGGGGCCCCCGGGGAGCTGGTGGAGACCCTGGGGTGATGGTGGGGACCGCAGGGTGGTGGTGGGGACCCTGGGGTTCTGGTGGGGACCCCAGGGTGTCAGAGGGACCCCGGGCGGTGGTGGGGCCCCCGGGGAGCCCCGCGCCCCTCCAGCTGCCCCGGCAGCCGCCTGCGCCCGCAGCACCATCGTGGTGGAGCCGGGCTGCGCCGCCAGCCTCAGCGCCTGGGGCGATGTGCGCATCGCGGTGGGCTCGGGCCCCCCGCCCGCCCCGGGCCCCCAGCTCGACCCCGTCCAGCTCTCCGTCTTCTCCCACCGCTTCATGAGCATCGCAGGTGGGCGCAGCCGGGCGCGGGGTCGGGGCGCCGCGCGGGGCGGGACCCCCGCCCTGAGGGTGCCCCCGCCGCCCCCCGCCCCGCAGAGCAGATGGGCCGCATCCTGCAGCGCACGGCCATCTCCACCAACATCAAGGAGCGGCTGGACTTCTCCTGCGCGCTCTTCGGGCCCGACGGGGGGCTGGTGTCCAACGCCCCCCACATCCCCGTGCACCTGGGCGCCATGCAGGAGACCGTCCAGTTCCAGGTACCGGGCCCAGCAGCGCCGCCGGGACCCCCCCGCCCCGCTGCGCGCTGACCCCTCCCGCTGCCCCCCAGATCCGCAGCCTGGGCCCGGACCTCCGCGAGGGGGACGTCATCCTCAGCAACCACCCCTGCGCCGGCGGCAGCCACCTGCCCGACCTCACCGTCATCACCCCGGTGAGCGCCGGACCCCCCCGAGCACGGGACCCCCGCCCTGGGTGCCCCGGGGAGCGCAGGACCCCCCCCAGGCGCCCCAGGGCACAGAACCCCCCCCCCAGTGAGTGCGGGACCCCCGCCCTGGGCGCCCCAGGGAGCGCAGGACCCCCCCCAGGCGCCCCAGGGCACAGAACCCCCCCCCCAGTGAGTGCGGGACCCCTGCCCTGGGCACCCTGGTGAGCATGGAACCCCCCCCCCGGGCACTCTGGGGCACAGGACCCCCCTGGTGAGCATGGGACCCCCCTGGGTACCCCAGGGTGTGGGACCCCCACCCTGGGCACCCTAGTGAGAGCAGGACTTCCCCCCGTTGGCACCCTGGGGCATGGGACCCCCTTGGGCACCCTGGGGCTTGTCAGACCCCCACCTCGGGCACCCTGGTGAGCGCGGGACCCCCGCCCTGGGCTGTGGGACCCCCTTGGGCACCCTGGGGCGTGCGGGACCCCTACCCCAGACACCCCGGTGAACGCGGGACCCCCAGCCTGGGCCGTGGGACCCCCTTGGGCACCCTGGGGCATGCGGGACCCCCACCCCAGACACCCCGGTGAGCGCGGGACCCCCATCCCCATGAGCACAGGACCCCCTTGGGCACCCTGGGGCATGCGGGACCCCCACCTCGGGCACCCCGGTGAGCGCGGGACCCCCGCCCTGGGCCGTGGGACCCCCACCCCGCTGAGCTGACCCCGCGGGACGCCCGCGTGGGCCGCAGGTGTTCTGGCCGGGCGTGGCCGGCGCCGTGTTCTTCGTGGCCAGCCGCGGGCACCACGCCGACATCGGGGGGGCCACGCCCGGCTCCATGCCCCCCCACTCCACGGCGCTGCGCGAGGAGGGGGCCGTCTTCCTCTCCTTCAAACTGGTCAAGGACGGCGTCTTCCAGGAGGAGGGTGCGGGCGGCGGGGGCGCGGGGGCGCGGGGACGGGGTGGGGATGGGGGGGACGCTGGGGACGGGGTGGGGATGGTGGGGACATGGCAGACGTGGTGGGGACGGGGTGGGGACATGGTGGGGTTGGTGGGGACACTGGGGACATGGTGGGGACGTGGTGGGGACGGGGTGGGGATGGTGGGGAGGGTGGGGACATGGTGGGGGTGCAGTGGGGACAGTGGGGACGTGGTGGGGACGTGCTGGGGTTGGTGGGGACACTGGAGACGTGGTGGGGATGCGGTGGGGACGGGGTGGGGTTGGTGGGGACACTGGAGGCGTGGTGGGGACGCGGTGGGGACGGCAAGGGTGGCAGGGGCGGTGGGGACGTGGTGGGGATGGTGGGGACACAGTGGGGGTGCGGGGACACAGGCAGGGATGGGGACGTGGTGGGACAGTGGGGACGCGGTGGGGACGGTGAGGACCCGGCGGGGATGGCAGGGACACCGTGGGGATGGTGGGGACGTGGTGGGGATGGTGAGGACCCGGTGGGGATGGCAGGGACACCGTGGGGATGGTGGGGACGTGATGGGGACGGTGAGGACCCGGTGGGGATGGCAGGGACACCGTGGGGATGGTGGGGACGTGGTGGGGATGGTGAGGACCCGGTGGGGATGGCAGGGACACCGTGGGGATGGTGGGGACGTGGTGGGGATGGTGAGGACCCGGTGGGGATGGCAGGGACACCGTGGGGATGGTGGGGACGTGGTGGGGATGGCAGGGACACTGGGGGGACGCTGTGGATGTCATGGGGATGGTGAAGATCTTGTGGGGATCACAGCGATGCACTGAGAACATGGTGGGGATGGCAGGGACGTGGTGGGGACGGTGAGGACCCGGTGGGGATGGCAGGGACAGTGGGGACGCGGTGGGGACGGTGAGGACCCGGTGGGGATGGCAGGGACACTGGGGACACAGTGGGGACGGTGAGGACCCGGTGGGGACGGTGAGGACCCGGTGGGGATGGCAGGGCCACCGTGGGGATGGTGGGGACGTGATGGGGACGGTGAGGACCCGGTGGGGACGGTGAGGACCCGGTGGGGATGGCAGGGACAGTGGGGACGCGGTGGGGACGGTGAGGACCCGGTGGGGATGGCAGGGACAGTGGGGACGCGGTGGGGACGGTGAGGACCCGGTGGGGATGGCAGGGACAGTGGGGACGCGGTGGGGACGGTGAGGACCCGGTGGGGATGGCAGGGACAGTGGGGACGCGGTGGGGACGGTGAGGACCCGGTGGGGATCGTGTGGACCTGGTGGGGATGGCAGGGCCACCGTGGGGACGGTGGGGGCGCGGTGGGGACGCCGTGGATGTGGTGGGGCCGGCGGGGCCAGGCGCCCTCAGCGCGGCTCGCCGGTCCCCGCAGCGGTGACGGAGGCGCTGATGGCGCCGGGGCGCGTGCCGGGCTGCAGCGGCACCCGCAACCTGCGGGACAACCTGGCCGACCTGCGGGCGCAGGTGGCCGCCAACCAGAAGGGCATCCAGCTGGTGACCGAGCTCATCCGCCACCACGGCCTCGCCGTCGTCCAGGCCTACATGGCCCACATCCAGGTGGGCCCCGCGCGGCCCCGCCCCGGCCCCGGCCCCCCCCGGCCCCGCCCTGACCCCCCCGCCGGCCCCAGGCCAACGCCGAGGTGGCCGTGCGCGAGATGCTGAAGGGCTTCGCCGCGCGCTGGGGCACGGCGCTGGAGGCCGAGGACTTCATGGACGACGGCTCGCCCATCCGGCTGCGCGTGCAGGTGGACCCTGAGGAGGTGAGCGAGCGGGCGCGCGGTGCTGAGCCCCCTCAGGGTGCTGAGCCCCCTCTGCCCCCCCGTACGGGGTCTGCGAGGACGCGGGGCCACCCCTCTCCCCCGCCATCCCCCCAGGGCAGCGCCGTCTTCGACTTCTCGGGCTCGGGGCCGGAGGTGTACGGGAACTGCAACGCCCCCCGCGCCATCACGCTCTCCGCCCTCATCTACTGCCTGCGCTGCATGGTGGGCCAGGACATCCCGCTCAACCAGGTGGGCGCCGCGCCGCCGCGCCCGGGACCCCCGTCTGTGCCACCCTGCACCCAGGACCCCCCTCTACGCCACCCCGCTCCCGGGACCCCCCTCTGCGCCACCCTGCACCCAGGACCCCCACCTGCACCACCCCGGGCTGGGCATCCGCCCCACCATGGCATCTCCGCAGTGCAGGACCCCCGGGCTGTGGGACCCCCAGGCTGTGGGACCCCCAGGCTGTGGGACCCCCGGGCTGTGGGACCCTCAGCTTGGGATCCTCTGGCTACGAGACTCCCTGGGCTGTGGGACCCCCGGGCTCTGAGACCTTCAGCTATGGGACCCTCAGGGCTGTGGGACCCTTGGGGTCCTGGGACCCTGTTCCTCTGAGGGGGTGGTCTGGGACCCTGATCTCCTGGACAGGGAGGGGTCTGGGTCCCTGCTCCCTTGGGTGGGGGGGGGGGCGGGGGGTCCTGGGACCCTGCTCCCCTGGGTGGGGGGGTCCTGGGACCCTGATCCCCTGGATGGGGGGGGGGTTGGACCCTGATCCCCTGGATGGGGGGGTCCTGGGACCCTGATCCCCTGGATGGGGGGGGGTTGGACCCTGATCCCCTGGGTGGGAGGGGGTTGGACCCTGATCCCCTGGATGGGGGGGGTTGGACCCTGATCCCCTGGGTGGGGGGGTCCTGGGACCCTGATCCCCTGGGTGGGAGGGGGTTGGACCCTGATCCCCTGGGTGGGGGGGTCCTGGGACCCTGATCCCCTGGATGGGGGGGGTTGGACCCTGATCCCCTGGGTGGGGGGGTCCTGGGACCCTGATCCCCTGGATGGGGGGGGGGTTGGACCCTGATCCCCTGGGTGGGGGGGTCCTGGGACCCTGATCCCCTGGATGGGGGGGGTTGGACCCTGATCCCCTGGATGGGGGGGTCCTGGGACCCTGATCCCCTGGATGGGGGGGGTTGGACCCTGATCCCCTGGGTGGGGGGGTCCTGGGACCCTGATCCCCTGGGTGGGAGGGGGTTGGACCCTGATCCCCTGGGTGGGGGGGTCCTGGGACCCTGATCCCCTGGATGGGGGGGGTTGGACCCTGATCCCCTGGGTGGGGGGGTCCTGGGACCCTGATCCCCTGGATGGGGGGGGTTGGACCCTGATCCCCTGGGTGGGGGGGTCCTGGGACCCTGATCCCCTGGGTGGGAGGGGGTTGGACCCTGATCCCCTGGATGGGGGGGGGTTGGACCCTGATCCCCTGGGTTGGGGGCGTCCTGGGCCCCTGATCGTTTGGGGTGGGGTGGTCCTGGGACCCTGCTCCCCTGGGTGGGGGGGTCCTGGGCCCCTGAAGCCCTGGAGCTGGGGGTCCTGGCCCCCACCCCCCAGGGCAGGGGGACGGGGTTGGGTGGGGCGGGCTGCATGGGGGCCGACGCGCCGCTGCCCCCCAGGGCTGCCTGGCCCCCGTGCGGGTGCTGATCCCCAAGGGCTCCATCCTGGACCCCTCGCCCGAGGCTGCCGTGGTGGGGGGCAACGTGCTGACCTCCCAGCGCGTGGTGGACGTCATCTTCAGGGCCTTCGGCGTCTGCGCCGCCTCCCAGGTGGGGACGGGGGTTGGGGGTCCCGGGGTAACGGGGGTCAGGGGTCCTGGGGTGCTGGGGGTCAGGGGTGCTGGGGTGCCGGGGTCGGGGGTCCCAGGGCGTTGGGAGTCAGGGGTCCTGGGGTGTGGGGGTGAGGGGTCCTGGGGTGCCAGCGTTTCAGGGGTCCCAGGGTGATGAGGGTCAGGGGTCCAGGGGTCAGGAGTCTCGATGGGCTGGGGGTCCCAGAGTGATGGGTGTCCTAGGGATTGGGGGTCCCAGGGGTCTGGGGTGCCAGGGGTCCCAGGGGTTGATGGTCCCAGGCTGACAGGGCTGTGAGGGGTTGGGGGTCCCAGGGTGGTGGGGGTCCTAGGGTTTGGGGGTCCCAGGGGTCCAGGATGCTGGAGGTGCCAGGGATCAGGGGTCCCTGAGGCTGAGGGTCCCAGGGTGACAGGGGTCAGGGGTCCTGGGAGTCAGGGGTCCCAGGGGACCAGATTCCCAGGTGCTGGGGGTCCTGGGGGTTGGGGTGCCTGGGGGGTCAGGGGTCCTGGGATGTCAGGAGTCGGGGGTCCTGGGTGGCCGGGGGTCCCAGGGTGCCGGAGGTCCGGGCTCCTAGGGCTTGGGGGTCCTGGGGTGCTGGGGGTCCCGAGTTCCAGGAGTCCCAGGGCTTCGCAGTCCTGAGGGTGTGGGGTGCTGGAGGCCGGGGGTCCCGGGGTGCGGGGGTCCCGGGCTCAGACCCCGCTGGGGCCGTGCCCCCCCCAGGGCTGCATGAACAACGTGACGCTGGGCACGGAGCGCGGGGGCTACTACGAGACGGTGGCGGGGGGCGCGGGGGCCGGCCCGCGCTGGCACGGCCGCAGCGGGGTGCACACCCACATGACCAACACCCGCATCACCGACCCCGAGATCCTGGAGCTGCGGTGGGTGCGGGGCGCCGGGGCGGGGGGGCCGGCGGGACCGCGCCCCCCTCACCCCCCTGTCCCCCCCCCCAGGTACCCGGTGGTGCTGCGGCGCTTCGAGCTGCGCCCGGGCTCGGGGGGCGCGGGGCGCTGGCGCGGGGGGCAGGGGGTGACGCGCGAGCTGCTGTTCCGCCGCGACGCCCTGCTGTCCGTGCTGAGCGAGCGCCGCGCCCGCCGCCCCTACGGCCTGCATGGTGAGCCCCCTGGCCACCCTGGCCACCCACAGCCCCCCCCGGCCACCATGGCCACCCACAGCCCCCCGCGGCCACCACGGCCACCCACAGCCCCCCCCCCCGGCCACCCTGGCCACCCACAGCTCCCCGCGGCCACCATGGCCACCCACAGCCCCCCGCGGCCACCCACAGCCCCCCCCCCAGCCACCCTGGCCACCCACAGCCCCCCCCGGCCACCCTGGCCACCCACAGCCCCCCCCGCGGCCACCCTGGCCACCCACAGCCCCCCCCGGCCACCCTGGCCACCCACAGCCCCCCCCCGGCCACCATGGCCACCCACAGCCCCCCCCGGCCACCCTGGCCACCCAC
This sequence comes from Chlamydotis macqueenii, assembly GCF_036417535.1. NCBI lineage: Eukaryota > Metazoa > Chordata > Aves > Otidiformes > Otididae > Chlamydotis > Chlamydotis macqueenii. The sequence goes on from NW_028239045.1 coordinate 27,265, forward strand.
AGCCCCCCCCCGGCCACCATGGCCACTCACAGCCCCCCCCCCCAGCCATCGTGGCCACCCACAGCCCCTCATGGCCACTCATAGCCCCCCATGATCACCCATCATCAGCCATGGCCACCCATCATCTCCCATGGCCCCCCCACAGCTCCCCATGGACCCCATGGCCACCCAGAGCCCACCATGGTCACCCACAGACCCCCATAGCCACCCATGGCCACCACGGCCCCCCATGGCCCACTGTGGGCACCATGGCCACCCATCATGCCTCATGGCCACCCACAGCCCGCCATGGCCACCCATCACCTCCCAAGGCCACCCATGGACCCCACAGGCCCCCTTGGCCACCCATCACCCCCATAGCCCTCCACGGCAACCCTTCACCACCCCATGGCCGCCCATCATCCCCCATGACCATCCATGACCTCCCATTGCCCCCCACAGCCCCTCATGGCCATCCATCGCCGCCATGGCCACCCATAGTCCTCCAGGGCCACTCACAGCCCCCAACGGCTACCCTTCGCCTTCCATTGCCCCCATGGTCACCCATGGTCCCTCATGTCCCCCCATCACCTCCCGTGACCACTCATCACCCTTCATGGCCACTCATAGCCCCCCCCATGGCCACCCATAGCCTCCCATGGCAACCCTTCACCCCCCAGGACCACCCATGGCCCCCATCACCCCCCAGGACCACTCATGGCCCGCCATGATCCCCCATTGTCCCCCATGGCCACTCATGGCCACCCGTCACCCCCATGGCCACCTATAGCCCCCCATGGCCACTCACAGCCCCCGATGGCTACCCTTCACCTTCCATTGCCCCCCATGACCATTCATGGCCCCCCATGGCCCCCATCACCCCCCGACCCCCCCTCTCTCCCACTTAGGGGGCAGCCCGGGCGCCCCCGGCCTCAACCTGCTGCTGCGCCGCGACGGCCGGACCATCAACCTGGGCGCCAAGGCCTCGGTGCCGGTGGAGCCGGGGGTGAGCGCCGGGCGGGACCCCCCTCCCCACGCCCCCAGCCCCACGGCGCCCCCCGACGCCCCCCTCTCCCCTCCCCACGCAGGACGTGTTCCACCTGGAGACCCCCGGCGGGGGCGGCTTCGGCTCCCCCGAGGACGACGCGGAGCCCCGGGAGGGCGCGGTGCCGCCGGCGCCCCGCGGCTTCGCCGAGCGCGGGAGCCTCTTCGAGTACCGGCAGGCGCAGGAGGCCGTGTGAGGGGCCCCCGGCTCCGCCAGCGCCGTGGGGCGGCCCCCCCAACCCCAGATACGCACAGACCGGGGGGCAGCCCCCCACTCCTAGGTACGCACAGTCCGTGGGGAAGCCCCCCAACCTCACGGTCACCCCGCCGTGGGGCAGGGCTCAGGCTCCCGCAGACCCCAGACCCACATTCAGGGCTCGGCCCCGTCGTCCGGGGGGTGCGGGGCGGGGGGAACCCCCCGCCCCGCACCCCCCGGACGACGGGGCCGAGCCGCGAGCGTGGGGGTCTCCCTGCCCCACACTTCTCCCCCTGCTCGGTGCCGTCCAATAAACGACCCCTTGGACCCTTCCCACATCACCGTGTGCTGGGGGTCCCTGCCGGGCAGCCCCCCCACCCCGGGGCTCCCCAGGGGTCAGAGCCCAGGAGGCCTTGGGGGGGCGGCACCCCCATGGAGGGGGCACCAAAGGTCCTCATGGAGTTGTCCCCAAGATCCCTATGGATTTGTCCCCAAGGTCTCCACGGAGTTGTCCCCAACGTTGACCTTGGAGTGGTCCCCAAGGGGTTGTCCCCGAGGATCTTCACGGTGTTGTCCCCATGGAGTGGCCCCAAGGATCCCCATGGAGTTGTCCCCAAGGATCCCACGGAATGGTGCCCAAGATCCCCATGGGTTTGTCCCTAAGGTCCCCATGGATTTCTCCTCGAGCATCTCCATGGAGTTGTCCCCAGGGTCCCCATGGAGTGGTCCCCAAGAATGCCCACGGAGTTGTCCCCAAGAAACCTCATGGAGTTGTCCCCAATGATCCTCATGGCATTGTCCCCAAGATCCCCACAGAGCAGTCCTCAAGGATCCCCATGGAGTGATCACCAAGGTCCCCATGGATTTATCCCCAAGAATCTCCATGGAGTTGTCCCCAAGGATCCCCATGGCATTGTCACCAAGGATCTCCATGGGGTGGCCCCAAGGATGAAGTTGGAGTTGTCCCCAAGGTCCCCATGGAGTTGTCTCAAACAGTCTCCATGGGGTTGTCCCCAATGTTGACCTTGGATTGGTCCCCAAGGTGTTGTCCCCGAGGTCCCCGTGGAGTGGTCCTCAAGAAACCCCATGGAGTTGTCCCCAAGGATCTTCATGGCATTGTTCCCAAGAGTCCCCATGGAGTGGTCCCCACAGATCCCCATGGGGTGGCCCCAAGGATGACATTGCAGTTGTCCCCAAGGTTCCCATGGAGCGATCCCCAAGATCCCTATGGATTTGTCCCCAAGGGTCCCCATGGAGTGATCACCGAGGTCACCATGGTGTTGTCCCCAGTGTTTTCCATGGTGTTGTCTCCAACGTTCTCCATGGAATTGTCCCCAAGGATCCCCCATGGAGTTGTCCCCAAGGATCTCCATGGAGTTGTCCCCAAGGTCCCCATGGAGTGGTCACCAAGGTCCCCCATGGAGTTGTCCCCAAGGTCCCCCATGGAGTGGTCACCAAGGTCACCACGGAGTTGGCCCCACAGATCTCCATGGAGTGGCCCCGAGGATGCCCATGGCCTTGGCCCCGAGGTCCCCACGGAGTCGCCCCCAGGATCTCTGCTGTGCCGCTCCTGGAGCCCCCCCGGTGCCCCCCTCTCACTCTGCCGTCTGTCCCACCCCCTCTCGCTCTGGGGGCTGCCGTGGGGCTGGGCGGGGCTCAGGGCCCGCGTGGGGCCGGGCTCTGGCCCCTGTGGGGCCGTGGGGCCGGGGGGGTCCCGTCCCTCTGGGGGCTCTGGAGGGGGCGGGGCTGTGGGACGCAGTCCGGGGTGCCCCCACCCACCCCGCAGTAGGGAGCCCCCCAAACCCCTCGGGGGGTCCGGTCGCCCCTTGGGTCCCCCAGTCCCTGTGCTGGCGACGGGGGCGCACGGCCCCCACGCGCCGTGGGGCTGGGTCGGCACCGCGCGCTGCGCTCCAGGCCTTTATTGCGCCCTGCGTGCGGAAAGCGCGGCTGGCGCCAGACTGCTGCCGGACCGTTACCGAACCGCTGCTGGATCGCTGCCGAACCGTTACCGAACCGCTGCCGGATCGCTGCCGAACCGTTACCGAACGGCTGCCGAACCGGATCGCTGCCGAACCGTTACTGGATTGCTGCCGGATCGCTGCCGAACCGTTACCGAATTGCTGCCGGATCGCTGCTGGATCGCGGCGAGCCACTGCCGCACCATTGCCGAAACGCTGCCGGATTGTTACCGGATTGCTGCCAGACCGCTGCCGAATCGCTCGCTGAACCACCGCTGAACCGCTGCGGAATCGCTGCCGGAGCGCCGCGCAGCCCCCCGCCCCGCCGCGGCACCCCCGGGCCGTGACGTCGAGCGCAGCCGCGCGCCGCGGCAGCCCCACGGGACGCCGGCACGCGGCGGTGCGGCCCACACGCGTGGGTCCCGCCAGCCGTCCCCGTGTGCCCCCGCGGGGCGCCCGCGCCCACCCGGCACCCCGGTGTGCCCGGGTGCCCCGCTCCGGTGCCGGCGGCGGGCGCGGCGGCGGCGGCTCAGGGGGCGGCGGGGGCCACGCGGAGGCGCAGGGCCACGGGCAGGTGGTCGGAGCGGGCGGCCAGCTGGGTGATGAAGGAGACCCCCGCCGCCTCCTGCCGGGAGCGGGGCCGTCAGGGCGGGCGACGGGGGGGACCCCGCGCCCCACGCGCCCCCCACTCACCGTCCGCAGCGGCGCGGCGCCGGGGTGCGCGCGGTAGAGCACGTAATCCACGCGCCGGCCCTGCCGCTGGCCGGGCGCCGCCGGGTCGGGGTCCCCGCTGGAGAGGATGGGGCCGGCCAGGAACTGCTGGCGCCCCGCCGGCTGCGAGAGCGTCCTGCGAGAGGGGACGCGGTGGCACGGGGACGCGGTGGCATGGGGACGCAGTGGCACGAGGGTGTGGTGGCCCGAGGGCACAGTGACATGGGGACACGGTGGCAGGGGGACATGGTGGCAGGGGGATGCAGTGGCATGGCCATGTGGTGGCATGGGGGGGTGGTGACATGGGGACATGGTGGCATGGAGACACATCAACCTGGGGACATGGTGACACGGGGCCATGGTGGCACAGGGATGTGCTAGCACGGGGACATGGTGGCACAGGGACACCATGCCATGGGGACATGGTGACAGGGGGATGTGGTGGCACAGGGACACCGTGCCATGGGGACATGGTGACAGGGGGATGTGGTGGCACAGGGACACCGTGGCATGGCGACACGGTGGCACGGGGCTGCAGGGCCGTGGTCCGCTCTCCAGGCGGGGTGGCTTGGCTGGAGCGTCCCCCCCCGCCCCCCACCCTGCGTCCCCCTGCCGCGCCCCCCCCCCCCCGCACCACCCCCCCGTGTCCCCCCCGCCGCGTCCCCACGCCGTCACCTCTTCATCTTCTCCGGGGTGGCCACCGGCTCCTCGTAGATCTTCGTGGTGTCGAGCAGGGTGCCTGCGGCCGAGCGGGGCCGGGGCCGGGGACAGGCGGTGAGCGGGGGGGCCGGGGGGCCGGGGAGGGGGCGAGGGCGGGGGGGCCGGGTCCCACCTATGGCCCAGGGCGCGTCCTGCCCGGGCGCGCAGCGGCACGGGTCGCGGTACACCTCGAACAGCCGGTGCCGCTGGTTCAGCGCGTCGCCTGCGGGGAGGGGAGGGGGACGCGTGTCCGGCACGGCTGCCAGGCCCCCCCAAACCCGCCGGCAGCCCCCGCCGTGCCCCACCTGGGGAGCAGTTGTCGAAGTTGAGGTCGCCGCAGACGACGTCGAAGGCCACGGCGTCGCCGCGCTGCTCCTGCTCCTCCCGGAAGAGCTGCAGCCAGCGCAGCCCCAGCGTCAGCTGCGCGTCCCGGATGGCGGCGTCGGCTGCGGCGCGGGGCGCAGAGGGGGACACGGCATCACCGCCGGCCCCGCCGCCGCCGCCACCCCACCCCGACGCGCCGGCGGCGTCCCCCCCCCTCACCTGCGGGCGCCTGCAGGTGGGTGCAGGCGACGTAGCCCACCACGCGCCGGCCCTGCGCCGAGCCCACCAGCACCTGCAGCGGCAGGGACGCGGCGCCCTCAGCCCGGGGGTCCGGCGGCCGCGGGCGGCGGCGAGGGCGCCGGGGGCGCCGCGCTCACCTGCACGACCAGGAAGCCCTTGGCGGCCAGGGCGTCCTCGCGCGCGCCGTTGGGGAAGCCGTAGAAGGCCGCGGCCAGCGGCGGGTAGCGGCTGGCCAGGAAGAGCCCGCTGTCGAGCAGCTTCAGCCGGCCGCCGCGCAGCCCGCGCGCGCCCACCTGGGAGATGACGTGCGGGAAGGCGCCGGCCAGGCGGCGGCGCAGGCAGGCGGCGGCGTTGGCGTCGAAGACCTCCTGCAGGCAGACGATGTCGGCGTCCGCCGGAAAGCGCTCGGACAGCACCGCCACCGCGGGCTCAGCCGCCGCCGCCTCCGCCGCCTCCGCCGCCACGCCGCTGGGAGGCCGCGGCGGGGTGCTGAGGGTCCCGCCGTAGCCCTCGGTCTCGCCGCGCCGCGGCTCCACCAGAACGTCCCGGGCGCCGTTGGGGTCGGGCGGCGCCGGGGCGAGGTGGCGGGCGAGGTATGCGGCGCGCTGCGGCGTGCGGCCCAGGTTGCTGAACTTGGCCAGGCCGCTGGGCAGCAGGCAGACGTTGGCGCTGAGGAAGGTGAAGGTGCGGGGCCGGCGCAGGTCCCACGGCTCGGCTGGCGCCGCGCCCGCCGCGTACTGGTAGGCGAAGGGCCGCCGCGTCGCCTGCGCCGGCAGCCACAGCAGCAGCCCCAGCGCGGCCGGCGGCAGCGAGAGCAGCAGCAGCGCGGCGTACGCCGACCCCGCCAGCGCCTGCCTGAGGCAGCCGCCGCACCGCCCGCACCGCTGCTGCCGCCGCTGCCGCCGCTCCGCCGTGGTCGGCCGCAGGTCGAGGAGGCCGTTGAGGGCCCAGAAGGCGGGGGCCAGCAGCGCCGAGGCCAGGCGGTCCAGGGCCGCCAGCGCCCGGTTGGGGTACGGGGACTCGCGCAGCGGCATGGCGCCGGGCGGCCGGGGAGCCGGGGCGGTGAGGGGCAGCGCGGCGGCCCCCTGCTCCCGCCCGGCAGCGCGCGTCAGACCTGTGGGAGAGAGATGGGGCCGGGGTCGGCGGGGGTGGCGTGGGGGGAGCGGGGGGAGCGGGACCCCCCCACTCTGCCCCGTCCCAGCGGAGCGCCGCCGTGGGAACCTCCCGCGCCGGGCTGGTCCCACGCGTCGCCGGGATCGTCCCACGCGTCCGGGCGCTGCCGGCAGCACCTGCAGCTGGCACAGCTGGAGAGGGACCGTCGCCCCCCCGCCACGTCCCCGCGGGGTCCCCAGGACCCCCAGAGCCGCCCCAAGCCCACGCAGCTGGGGGGCACCGCGGAGCCGGGACCCCCGCCCGCACTGCCCGTCCCTCCGGCGCAGCCCGGTGCCCCCTGCACCAGCCACCCCCGGCGCCAGCCCCTGTCCCCCCGCCGTGACCCCGCGGTTGCTCACCCCGCCGACGCCCACTCACCCCCCCGCCGGAGCACCCTGCCGCCGCCCGTCCCCCGCGCGCCGTGTCAGCGCGGGACGCGACGGAGCCATGGCGAGGTGACCCCTGGCGAGGCCGTGACCGGCCGACCCGGCCCGACGGGTTCGCTGACGCCTCGGTGACCCACAGCCGCGCCGCAGGCCGGGAGCCGGCTCCTCAGCCGGACGCCTCCCGCCGTGCCCTCTCCCGCCGGGGCCGGACCCTTCGGGATCCCTCCGCTGTGGGGCGTGGCTGTGGGGCAGGGCGCCCACCGCGCACCCCGGCTCTGCCCCACGGTGCCGTGGGTGACCCCGCGCGGCCCCGGCTCTGCCCCACGGTGCCATGGGTGACCCCGCGCGGCACGGTCGGCCAGGGGTGACTCAGGCCGGCGCTGCCCGGCGGCGCGAGCGGCCCGACTCCCACGGGAAGGTGATTTCCCGTCACGGGAGCGTGAGTGTGCGGGGAGCGGCACCGCCTGCGCGGCGGCACCGGCGCCGTGCCGGGGTCCCCGCGACCCCCGACCCTCGCCCGGCGCGGTGCTGCCGGGGCCGGCAGCCGCCGCGTGCGCCGACCCCGTGGCGCTGGCGGGGCCGCCGGGCTCTGTCCCGGTAGCCGGGGCGGCCGGCAGTGCCGCGTGGCACGGGCGCAGGCGTCGTTCTGGCAGAGCGTCGGAGGGTGCGCGGCCGAGCCGTCCCGGCCGGCCCTGCCCGCGGTTGGTGACCTTTGGTGGCGGGGCGGCGCGCGGCACCGTGCCCCCGGTGCCATTGGCGCCGCTTCCGTCCCCGCGCCGCCCGCGCTGGCTCCCTGCCCGCGCTGGCTCCTTGCCCGTGCCGGTTCCTGCCTGCGCCATCCCACCACCACCGCCACTGCCCGCGCCGCTCCCCCGGGCTGTGCTGTCTGGCGTCCTCGTGTGCCACCCGCTCACCTCCGCGTCCCGCGGCGCTGGGGGCCATCACCGACGGCACCACCGCTTCCCCCTCCCTGGCAGGGCCGGCGCCGTCGCAGCTCGGGGCGAGTGTTTGCGCTCGGGGGCCACCGCCGCCGGCCTGGGGTCACCGCGGGCGCGGCACGCCGCCGGCGCAGCACCGGCAGCTCGGCAGGTCACAAACATCCGCTCTGCGCCGCGCCGGCTTGTAATTACCTGCGGCCCCGGCCGTGCCCGGCTGCCACCCGCCCCGCGCCGGCCGGCCGCATTCCTGCCGTGGGTGTGTGGCCAACGTCGCCTGCCGCCGCCGGCCCTGGCAACCCCGGCGCCCACCTGGGCGCCCGGCCGTGCCGCGGTGCCGGGCAGCGAGCGCGGCTGCCCAGCTGCTGGCTCTGCACCTTGCCCGCCCGGTGAACTCCCGCGGCCGGATTTCCCGGGGCCGTAACCCCTCGGCTGCTGCGTCTGCTGGCGCGGCTCGCGGGATGCTGCGGGTGCCCGCCCAACCGGCCGGGAAGTGGAGGCGGTGGGCGAGGGCGAGGAGGGGTCGCGGCCGCCGCCGGCACCTCGGGGCTGAGCTGACGTGTCCCAACGTGCCACGGCGTGGGGGGGGAGGCCCCGGCGCAGATGGGGGTGCCGGGGGACCCCCAAACCCCAGACCCCCCCCACCTGCCCCGCCGCCGCCGTCCCGCTCTGCCGGCGCATCCCGCACCCCGGCGAAGGGAAAAGCCCCGGCCGCAGCTCCATCACGCCGGCCGCACGAGGCCGTACGGGGTGGCGTCGCGGTGGCTGCGGCACCTCCGGCGCGATGGCCCGCGCCCGTGGGACGAACCCCCTCCCCATCTCACCTCAGGCGGATCCCCCCACCCACCTGGGTGCTGCGGTGCCCCCCCACCCGAGGGGCGCCGCCCGTGCCGGCGCGGCGCGATGCGGGGCGACACGACGCTGCGCGGCGCGGCAGGTGGTTATCTCTCCGGGGCGAGTTGGCCGTGGCCGCGCTGTTTCCGGCTGCCGCTTCCCCTTCCCGCCGCCGGCAGCCAGCGGCCCCACGGTTCCCCCTCCCCGCACCCCCGGCACCGCCGCCCGGGCCCCTCCGCCCCCTCCCCGCACCACCGCCACCGCCGCGGGGTCCCCGCTCCCCGCGTGCGCCGTCCCCAGCGCCGGCACACCCCGGCACACCCCGGCATGAGGGTCCCAGCCGGCCACGGCGACACCCAGCCGCGCCACGGGGCAGGGGGAACGTCGGCGGCAAACCCCGGGCCGGGGCAGGACGGCACGAGGCTCCCACGCCGCGGCGGCACCTCGGTGCCTCTTCCCGGCTTTCACTTCCACATCCGACCGGCTTCCCCTGCCCGCAACCGAAAGGAAAAGTGCCACCACCCCAGCCGCGGCGTTGCCCCTGCCGCCCCGGCACGGCGGCCTGCCGGCCTGCTGCGCGGCTGCCTGCGTCCCCGCGGCGATGGCGGCACTCGTGGCGTGCGCTGGTGGTGCCGCAGTGGAGGAGGGTGCTGGTGCGGAGCGGGTTTATTGCGCGGCGCGGGCGCCGGCACGGGCGCTCACCAGAGCATGAGGGGCTGCCCGTCCTCCCGCGCCAGCTCTTGCAGGCACTCGAGCAGCACCATGGCGTCCGGCAGCGCCGCCGGCGACACCGTCTCGGCCAGCACCTGGCGCAGGAAGGGCGGGCTGCGGCAGGGCCGGGACTGGGGGTCGGCGCGTTCCGGCAGGATGCCGTAGGTGTTGATGAGGGATTCGGCGAAGGCCGGGTGCACGGTGGGGCTGTAGCCCAGCGCCCGCAGCCGCCCCATCAGGCCGACGTAGCGCAGGGCCGCCGCGGCGCAGCTCTGCTCGTCGAAGCCTCCCGGCGCGGCGCTGAGCGCGGTCTGCGGGGAGAGACGCGGCGGGGTCAGGGCCCCGGCCGCACGGGACCCCCCCGGCCGCGCCGCGCCGGCCTACCGCCATGATCTTCTCGGGGATGTTGGAGACAGTGAAGCCGTAGAGGCGCGGGCGGTCGGGGAAGACCCTGGCCAGGATGCGGCGGTCCAGCTGGAAGGCGATCTCCCCCACCAGCGGCTCCCACGCCAGCGCGCGCTCGTCTGCGGGAGCCCACGGCGCCTGGCGCTCAGCCCCCGCCGCCGCCCCGGGGACCTCTCCCCCAATCCCCCACCGCCCCGGGGCCGCGCCGGGCCCGGCCGCCTCCGCCCGGTGCCGGCATCCCCGCGCCGCGGGCTTTCGGGGGCTCCGTGCGCGTCAGCACGCCGGTCGCGCCGGCGCGGAGGGCGACGGTGCCAGGGCGTCCCCGGCGCAGATGTTGCGCCCCGGCTTTCCCGCGGGATTCCCGGCCGGAGCCGGCGCTTACCGGGCGCGCTGCCGCTCGACAGCGGATGGGAGCCGGGCGGGACGAGGCGCTGGGAGTCCCACAGCTCCGACAGGCGCAGGCGGGAGCCGCTGGGATCCGACGCGGAGACGTCCCGCAGCGGCTCCGGGGGCACCAGGCGGCCGGGCCCAAAGCGGTCAAAGGGGCAGGAGAGGCGGCGGATGCCAGGGTCAGGCCTGCCGTGGGCCGATACTGGGAACGCTGGGAGGAGATGGGATGGGATGGGATGGGATGGGATGGGATGGGGTGGGATGGGATGGGATGGGATGGGGATGGGGATGGGATGGGATGGGATGGGATGGGGATGGGATGGGATGGGATGGGATGGGATGGGATGGGGATGGGATGGATGGGATGGGATGGGATGGGGATGGGATGGGGATGGGGATGGGGATGGGATGGGATGGGGATGGGGATGGGATGGGATGGGATGGGATGGGGTGGGATGGGGTGGGATGGGATGGGATGGGATGGGATGGGATGGGATGGGATGGGATGGGGATGGGATGGGATGGGATGGGATGGGGATGGGATGGGATGGGATGGGGATGGGGTGGGGATGGGATGGGGATGGGATGGGATGGGATGGGATGGGATGGGGATGGGATGGGATGGGATGGGATGGGATGGGGATGGGATGGGGATGGGATGGGGATGGGGATGGGATGGGGTGGGGATGGGATGGGATGGGGATGGGATGGGGATGGGATGGGGTGGGGTGGGGTGGGATGGGGATGGGATGGGATGGGGATGGGATGGGATGGGATGGGGATGGGATGGGGTGGGATGGGGATGGGATGGGATGGGATGGGATGGGATGGGGATGGGATGGGATGGGATGGGATGGGATGGAGATGGGGATGGGGTGGGGATGGGATGGGGATGGGATGGGATGGGATGGGGATGGGATGGGATGGGATGGGGATGGGGATGGGGTGGGATGGGATGGGATGGGATGGGATGGATGGGATGGGATGGGGATGGGATGGGTTGGATGGGATGGATGGGATGGGGATGGGATGGGGATGGGATGGGATGGGATGGGATGGGGATGGGATGGGATGGGATGGGATGGGATGGGATGGGGATGGGATGGGATGGGATGGGATGGATGGGATGGGATGGGGATGGGATGGGATGGGATGGGATGGGTTGGGATGGATGGGAGGGATGGGATGGGATGGGATGGGATGGGGATGGGATGGGATGGGATGGGATGGGGATGGGATGGGATGGGGATGGGATGGGATGGGGATGGGATGGGGATGGGATGGGATGGGGATGGGATGGGATGGGATGGGGTGGGATGGGGATGGGATGGGGTGGGATGGGGTGGGATGGGATGGGATGGGATGGGGATGGGATGGGGTGGGATGGGTGGGGTTGGGATGGGTGGGATGGGGGATGGGATGGGATGGGATGGGTGGGGATGGGTGGGTGGGATGGGATGGTGGGATGGGGTGGGGTTGGGATGGGGATGGGATGGGATGGGATGGATGGGAGGGGATGGGATGGGATGGGATGGGATGGGGATGGGATGGGATGGGATGGGATGGGGGGATGGGATGGGGATGGGATGGGTGGGATGGGATGGGTGGGGATGGGGATGGGGATGGGATGGGGATGGGATGGGATGGGATGGGGATGGGGATGGGATGGGGTGGGATGGGGTGGGATGGGGATGGGATGGGATGGGATGGGATGGGTGGGATGGGGATGGGGATGGGTGGGATGGGGGGGGTTGGGATGGGGATGGGGTGGGGGATGGGATGGGGTGGGATGGGAGGGTGGGGATGGGGGATGGGATGGGATGGGATGGGATGGGTGGGATGGGATGGGTGGGATGGGATGGGGATGGGATGGGTGGGGGATGGGATGGGTGGGGATGGGGTGGGATGGGGTGGGATGGGATGGGATGGGTGGGGATGGGGATGGGATGGGATGGGTGGGATGGGGATGGGGATGGGATGGGGTTGGGTGGGATGGATGGGTGGTGGGTGGGATGGGGTGGGTGGGGTGGGGATGGGATGGGAGGGGTGGGTGGGGATGGGATGGGGTGGGGATGGGGTGGGGTGGGATGGGTGGGGATGGGGATGGGGATGGGATGGGTGGGATGGGATGGGGGATGGGGATGGGATGGGATGGGATGGGGATGGGATGGGGATGGGGAATGGGAATGGGAATGGAATGAATGGTGATGGGATGGGGATGGGTGGGATGGGATGGATGGGATGGGTGGGTGGGGTGGGATGGGATGGGATGGGTGGGGATGGGTTGGGTGGGTGGGGTGGGATGGGTGGGTGGGATGGGATGGGTGGGTTGGGGTTGGGGGGGTGGGGTGGGGATGGGTGGGATGGGTGGGATGGGTTGGGTGGGGTGGGGTTGGGGGTGGGGGTGGGTGGGTGGGGTGGGGTGGGATGGGGTTGGGGTGGGATGGGGTGGGGATGGGATGGGTTGGGTGGGTGGGGTGGGATGGGGTGGGGTGGGGTGGGTGGGGATGGGATGGGTGGGGATGGGATGGGATGGGGTGGGGTGTGGGATGGGGTGGGATGGGGTTGGGATGGGGTGGTGGGTGGGATGGGGATGGGTGGGATGGGTGGGGTGGGATGGGGTGGGGTGGGGTGGGGTGGGTGGGGTTGGGTGGGTGGGTGGGGTGGGTGGGGGTGGGTTGGGGTGGGGTGGTGGGTGGGATGGGTTGGGTGGGGGTTGGTGGGATGGGTGGTGGGGTGGGTGGGTTGGGTGGGGATGGGTGGGTGGGGTTGGGTGGGGTTGGGGGGGTGGGTGGTGGGGATGGGTGGTGGGAGGGGTGGGGGGGTGGGGTGGGTGGTGGGTGGGTGGGGTGGGTGTGGGTGGGATGGGGTGGGTGGGGTGGGATGGGTTGGGTGGGTGGGTGGGATGGGGTGGGTGGGGTGGGTGGGTGGGATGGGGTGGGTGGGGTGGGTGGGTGGGGTGGGTGGGGTGGGGATGGGTGGGGTGGGGTGGGTGGTGTGGGTGGGTTGGGGATGGGTGGGTGGGGTGGGGTGGGGTGGTGGGGGTGGGGTTGGGGTGGGGTGGGGTGGGTGGGGTTGGGGTTGGGTGGGGTTGGGTGGATGGGTGGATGGGGTGGGGTGGGTGGGTGGGTGGGTTGGGGTTGGGGTGGGTGGGGTGGTGGGTGGGTGGGGATGGGGTGGGGTGGGTGGGGTGGGTGGGGTGGGTGGGATGGGGTTGGGTTGGGGTGGGGTGGGGATGGGTGGGGATGGGGTGGGGTTGGGTGGGGTGGGGGTTGGTGGGTGGGGTGGGGTGGGTGGGGGGGTGGGTGGGGTGGGTTGGGGTGGGGTGGGTGGGTGGGATGGGGTGGTTGGGTGGGGTGGGGTGGGTGGGTGGGTTGGGTGGGGTGGGTGGGGTGGTGGGTGGGGTGGGTGGGGTGGGTGGGTGGGTGGGGATGGGGTGGTGGGTGGGTGGGGGATGGGGTGGGATGGTGGGTGGGTTGGGGTGGGTGGGTGGGATGGGATGGGATGGGTGGGTGGGGATGGTGGTGGGGATGGGGATGGGATGGGGTGGGGATGGGATGGGTGGGTGGGTGGGTTGGGTTGGGGGTGGGGTGGGTGGGGTGGGATGGGTGGGATGGGGGATGGGATGGGTGGGATGGATGGGTGGGGTGGGATGGGGATGGGATGGGTGTGGGGATGGGTGGGTGGATGGGGATGGGATGGGATGGGTGGGGTGGGTGGGTGGGATGGTGGGTGGGTGGGGTGGGATGGGGTGGGTGGGATGGGGATGGGTGGGGTGGGATGGGGATGGGTGGGGATGTGGATGGGTGGGATGGGTGATGGGGATGGGGTGGGGATGGGTTGGGTGGGATGGGATGGGGATGGGTGGGGGTGGGATGGGATGGGTGGGGTTGGGGATGGGATGGGGTGGGATGGGGTGGGATGGGTGGGGATGGGGATGGGATGGGGTGGATGGGATGGGATGGGTGGGATGGGATGGGGATGGGATGGGGATGGGATGGGGATGGGATGGTGGTGGAGGATGGGATGGAGATGGGATGGGATGGGATGGGAA